>NW_022987599.1:367500-417500 GCF_902827165.1 Trematomus bernacchii
AAATGGAATGGAAACATCCAGTTGCCTGAAAAGACAACATAGCATTGGGTGTCTCTTTAATACTTTCTGACTTGTCTGTGGCAACCCCAAAACTGTTAGTCTTTTCATAGGTAAAAGCCTTCAAAAGGTTATTATACTTAAAGCAATTACCTTAAACGGCTTTTCACTCTAGTTTTTAGCAAACAGGAGTTAATAGCATTGCAATTTTCAAGGACTATTTTTAGATGATATATGGATAGATTTAGACGAGGACTGATACACATTGGGTGCTGTAGTGCGTATGTTCTGCAGCCGGACAGCGTAAAGTAGGATTTAATCAAAATAAACAACACTGCCCTTGTTCATTATAATGAAGATAATGTCACATGTCACAACAGTCTGCTCATTGTTGCTCTTTGAATAGTTTTTGGACAACAATGGAGCTCTATATCACGTAGGAATAAGTAGGATGAATACATTGTTTTTGCCTTTGTCATGGAACTCTTTGACTGTATGAACAATATGAAACATCCCTAAACTTATCCTTAAATGGTGGCATGGGTGGTAAATGTGCAACACAGTATGTTCTCAGTTTTAGTTTCATCAACAAATCCTCCACCAAGGATGCTATGTTTTGGTTTGGCTGTTTGTCTGTATGTCAACAGCATTATGGGAAATACAGGACCAACTTTCAAGGAACTTGGTTGAAGGGCGTAGCATGGGCCAAAGGAGAACCCATTAAAGGATGGAGCAGATCTGGACCACTCATTATTTTTCAATTATGGAAATGGCATAGGCAGTGGTCTGCGCTCTTCAAGTGCCCTTCTGGTTAACATGTCAACATCTGGAACTATCTAACTCTAAAGACAAAAAAAACAAAACACCTATTCTCTTTGTGTTGTAATTGCTTCCCAGATAAGGCATGAAAACATAATAGGTTGGAGTAGTGGCACTCTAATGTTGTTTCCTAGCATTTTCTTGCGAACTGTGGGATTGCCGCACAGTTGGAGTAATTGAACGAAACTCTCATCATGATACTTATTGGCACAGTGTGTGGTCGTTTGGAGTGGTATAGAGTGAGCTGTTGGAAACTCACTCTCTCTCTCACTCTCTGTCTCCCACTGGCGCTGTCTCTCGCTCTCTCTGCTGGGTGGGTGAGTTCCTGTGTGGAGGAGCGAGTGATTGACAGCTCCATATGCGTCTGTGTAATTACGGCCGGGCTAATTGGCAGAGAGGAACACTGGGACACTGTCATTACTGACACACCAGTACAACCCCTCACACATGTAGATGGAGGGAGAGATAGCCCTCTTCTCAGAGGGAGGGATGGCAGAGAGGAGAGTTTGTGAGGAAAGGGAGTTAAGAGAGACGGAAGAAAGACGGTTAAGAAAGGAAAGAAGGTCTGTTTAGGTCTTTGTTTGCGTGTTTTACGTGGGTTTGGAAACAGTTTGCCTGTTACTATTTTGGTAAAGAAATGTTGGATCACATGGTCACTAATGTGATATTTTAACAATCAACAGATGCTAAGCCACTTAGTTACTGTTGCTATGCCTGACAAACTTTTCATTCATGCAGAGCACATGCAATGTACTCCTTTTCTTTCTGGTTTCCTTTCAACCTTTAGTCCTTGATTCTAGACAGATGTACAGAGAATAGCAAGCTTCTTGATTATAACGGCTGACCGTCAATATTGAAATGAGACCTGTCACTGGCAGATTATATTAGTTAGCTAGCTAAAAAGGCTAACATCATATCTATACATTATTTGAAAACACTGACTTATTTTAAAATGAGAAAAACCTTTAAAAGATGTCTTAAATATGCACTTTGTGGCTAACATATTTTGTCTCAATATACCTGTCCTAGAAAGTAGCAGCATCCTAACTAGTAGATGCTGGAGTTTAAACTTTCTAAAATGAATTGAAGAGAAGGACAAAGTCGTTAACATTGGATGTGTTTCATCTTTTTTTTGTATACCCGCTATTTATGGTTGTTAAGCTGTGATTGGACAGGGTATGGTTTTGGTGAACGGTCGATTCAAAATGTGTCACTTCTTGATCTTGTGCTTCTGAAATTGCCAGAGAGCAATTTCATTCAATCAATTTGCCAGGAGCCAACCACTTCTCTGATGTTTACAAAAAAGGGATTGATCTCTCAAGCATCACCACTTAAAGTGATTGTTCACAGACAAAGCGACAAGTAGATGGTGTGTGCGCCTCTTTGTATTCCCTGACAGGCGCCTGAATACCGCACTGAATGAAACAGCCTTTTACTTAAGCCTGTAAATATGCTACACTGGTCACTCCTTGTAGCCCCACTTTCTAAAAGCTTTAAGTGTTTTGCCATCTGATCCAGGCAAGCCTCCAGCCTTAAATGGCCTTATGTCAGTCTGCCCAGTTGCCAACTCTGTTGAGTGTGTGTGTGTGTGTTTTTGTGTGTGTCTCCCTTCTCTCTCACAGGGCTGCTATGTTTGCTCAGGCTCCCGTCTTTGAGGCTATGCAGGGCTACAGTACATGTTTATAGTGGCAGTAATGACTCAGGCATCTACAGCCTGGTCTCCTCCACTTTGCTCCATTCTTCATCCTCTGAGGAGCGTACTAAAGGATTGCACTTCTTATAATGTATTTCTCAAAGTGCCTGCAAAGACAAAACATGCATCCCTGACTACATGTCATAGCACATATCATATTCGTGCTCCTGTGCTATTTGCACCAATTCAAAGGATCCAGTTTCTATGCAAACGAGCCACATTGCAAAACAAGTGCAATTCACTAAGATCTTTGCAAAAATCCACAATGAAATCATAGCGTATTCAGAGAGTTGGTGGAATTGAAGTGCATTTATAAAGGTTGTCACGCCTACACTTTCCACTGATCATGGCTGGAATTAATTATATTTATTTTATTTTGTCCTCTGCTTCAAAGCATGGCATTTCTTCTTCGGCAGTCTGAAGTTGTACGTTCAAAATGGCAACACCACTTACATACTGGATTATGAAAACCACAATACTGTTTGTCTATGTCATTTTTAAATGCGTAAGGTTTTGAGAAATTCCCCTTGTCAACAAGAACCTTGAGCGCATTGTAAGCTTAGTCGATGTAGTGTGTCATTCAATGTGCATACAAATACCAACAAAGGAACAAGTGAATGAAAAACATAACCACATCTCAAGAAAAACAGAGCAAAATAAATGGAGATGAGGACAGAAATCATGAGGCTGAAAGCCACGAGGGGAAAATTGAACTCTTTGGTTAATGTCAGTAATCAGGGACCGAATCTTTTCATGCATTGGCCGCCTTTCAAGAGCAGCCCATTAGATGCCATTATCCGAGCCCCTCTGTCTCTCTTTCTGTTGTTCGTGGCCATCCGTCACCAAAGCTACTGGGCTATGGAAGATGATTCAAATATGCAATACTCTTATTGGTTTTGCTTTTGGATTTGCAGGCTACAGACAACAACACAATTGTGTATTGAGCAATAATGACCAGAAATGACAATGGAAGTAGAGTTGATGAAGGGCTCTGTATAAAATAATGACAAGAATAGTCACGTCATGCTTACTCGGGCAGGAATATCACTCATTAGGACTAATTGATTAAAAAAAAGACAATTATGTTCCACTTTAGGCCTTATTGTTAGTTGTTGGTGTATTTATAGTCAGAGGTAGTTAGTTAAATAGTTAGAATTCGTCTCATGTTCTGCCAAACAATTTTGCATTTGACAATGCCTGACGATGATCTCTGTTAGAAGTGTTGCAGAATAAAATAGCTGAGAGCTTGTAATACAATGTTTTTATCTGCCAAACTCTTATTAAACAAAGTGTTGCATGGAGCAAAGTTAGACAAACCTTTAAGTGGTATCAAGTTAGCGTATTTAAATACAAATATTAAAGGGGACCTATCATGCAAAATGCACTTTTGTACGTCTTTTAGACATGAATATGTGTCCCCGGTGTTCCAGGGAACTCACCAAGTGTCAGAAAACACAACCCTCTCTATTTTCCTCCATACCCAAATCTCTAAAAAAGGGGCTGCAACGGATCTGATAAAAACTGATCCAGATTTGAACACTGTCCTGACAGCAGGACGGTGGCGCTACGGCTATTGGGCCAACTCCACCAATCAGGAGGAGACAGCCACGGCCATTGCCGTTCGAAAGCGCTGGAGACGCTGTACTACATATGCCAGGCCTGTAGATGGTGCTGTTCTCACTGAATCTGCCCTTGCTAAAACATGGATAAAAAAGTGCAAATTGAGCAAAATGAGGCATGGCTAAAATGCGTGATCTGTTTGGTATTTTGAAAAAAAAAAAGTATAAATATGCCTTATATAGGTATGGTCCTACACTATATTATACAAATATAGCATGATAGGTCCACTTTAAGTTATTTCATTGTAATAAGGCAGTAGTTCTAATATGAGATAATTCTTACAGCACCTACAGTATAGCTCTTGCGCTTCTAAGGAGTAAACAAGCCAGACCGAGCACCTTCTGTGGCGTAGTCAGTGGTGTCAGGATAAAAAACTAAGTGTGACCGTTCCTCATTTACATTTCTGGATGTTTAGACAGACCGCAGCAGAGAGCTTTAAGACCTACATTTCAGCCATCAGTGACTCGCTGTTTCTTCTGTAATTGTTTTCTAGTTGTGGTGATGAGTTGTGGTTTGTTCTGTTTTTTATTCTGTGCTCAAGTGCACATGTTGTGTGCTATGTTGCCAACTGCAGCTGTAAATCTATTGTTTTGTTATCAAATTATAAAACCATTCTTTTGGGAGAAAATGTTGTGATTTTTGGGTTTCCTATTCTCGCTGTGGTCTGCGGCACAAATACGCTAATGATTATACCTCTTTCTCTGTTTCTTTTTCTCCTCCTCTCTCCTACTACCTGATGATTAGAGGGGTAATTGCCCAGCTCAAACGAATTTCCAAGCTTGGGCTAATTACATTCTTCTCAACCGATCTTTTTCTTTCTCCCTTTTGCTTCCCCTCTGTTCCACTTCAGGTGCTCCTTTCTTTTCCGAGGTAAACGCCTCAGTTAGCACGGTTCACAGTTTTCTAAAGCATGCAGGTGCCGGGAGACACCCTTCAGTTTGTGCATTGAAACAAGTGCACAAACCAAAAACATAGAGGATACACATGATCTGGTACAGGTAGTTCAAAGACACATACAACATGTGCATGTATGGACAAACAGCTGCTTGTAAAAGCCGAAAAGTGATGGATTTTCTATTCAGAGCGAACAAAACCACTCAACAGCTGCACACAATGAGGCAAAGGACTTTAAAATGGATTTTTCTTTCTCTGCTTATCTTAAAGTAACATCAAAATGCAAGTGCTGCTTTTTCTTTCGGTTGCAAAGGGCTTCTACACTGATTATATTCTCCCTCTTTTTCTACCTCAGAAGGACACTATTGAGCTGAGTGTATTGCGAGTCTGAAGATTGATTACAAAGACCTAAATGATAGGCTTTATCCTAAATTGAGAGTACGGCGGAGATGAGAAAAGAAACGTCACAGGCTTTCTTGGGGCCAGCCCCGCTCACCACAAGCTTCCCTTCCTGCCGCTTCCAGAAGATAATATTGCAGATTTATGGTGCAGATTGTCTCCTTAATCTGGTTGTTTATATCCATCCTTCCTCCAACCCCCCCTCTCTCTCCATCCACCTCCACCCTGATCCCTGCTGACTGTTTGTCAAAAGGGTATTACCCAAGGTCGGCGGAGAGATAGAGCAGGAATGTGTAATTATTTCCTAGTGTCAGTTTGTGTATAACGGATAAAGAGCAAAAAATATTTTGTCACACTGTGAAAATGCAAAAAAATGTAAGCTTTGTGCGTCCTGCAGTGTTATACTGCATGTGTTTTCATGTGTGAGGCCCCGCAGCCATCTGTGTGTGTGTGGGTGTGTGTGTGTGTGTGCTTTTTTTCTCCATTCAGCCTTCTACCATCTCACCTCATTCATCTCTACTGTAGCTAACCTAGTCATGTTGATCCTGGGAGTTGCAGACGTTACATATAGTATATTCAAATACCTTCTGTGGCCCACAGCCTCTGTCACAACCAATGTGAAAAACCACTTCCGCAAAATTGACTTTTCTTGCTAAAGCAGGAGATGGATCTAGGCAATGTTTATATATACTTAGTATCCCAGTGCTGTGAAAGTAGGCTGCAGCATGGTATAAGCACTCAGGAAATGAGCTCGCAGTGATCTTGCATGTCCACTACATAGAAAAAGGTTACGTTGTGGTGTTAACCTTTATTGTGTTCCGAGGCAATGTTTTTTGAGTGAAAGAAGGCATCAGAGTTGGAGTGGGTGGATGGAGGGTGTACACACAGCAGGACCTTGACACAAGGTTTGGCCGGCTCAGTTACGACTGGTATTCTTTAGGCAACAACAACATTTCTTAAGGATAGCGAAAGATTGTTTTCAGATATCTTAAATAGTAACTTTTCTTCGTTCAGTGTGGTGTTTACTCCTTCTGATAAAAGAAAAGGTATTGCGTTTGGTTGCAAATTAAATACTAGCTTAAAGAAAAGTAATTATTTAGAGACAAGGTCAGATTAAACAGGTTTTCAAGCGACAAACTCTGGAAGTCAGGTTGCTAGCCACTAGTTAAGGGGCGTTGACAAGGCCAAGTTGATGGCAGCTGGAATTTAAGATTCACAATGGTCTTCAGAAACGTATAGTATGGGTGACGACTTCCAAATTTGATACAGTTTATGGTTGTTATGCAGTTTATCATGTGAAACCTTGGTTTATGTGCATCAATGTGGTTTCTGCATTGAAATGGATTTAGAGGAATTCTTGGATTGGTGGCCAGCAGGTGCAAAAATCCATCCAATCGAATATCACCACATGATATGTCCCCAAACTTCTGCTGTATAGGAAATGTGGGGAGCGGTGTAATAAAACGTCATAAATGCGATCAAACAAAATGAAACATTATGAGGTTCAGAAATTATGGTATTTCTCAAACAGCATATCTAAAGACAATATAAGAGTAGAGTGAAAGGTAGTGATGAACCTAAAGAGATTACCGCCTCCTGAATTTACAGCTCTGCTCAGATTTGAAGAGCGTTATAGAGTTTCAGCTCAGCAGCTCTTTATTTCTCTGACTGCTCTCACAGTATCGTTCTAGGACGCTTAAAGAAAAACAAGCATTCAGCTACCGTTGGGTGGTAGCCAATAGAGGCTTGATTAGTGATGTGGTGCTTTGCAGCATGAAGCTACTTAGCTGTTATGTAAACAGTTGATAGTGAGGGACTTGGCATCGTAACGTGACACATGTGGTTTGTCACTTGGAATAAACTCCTTTGTAAAATATGTAGAGGTTGTTCAGTTATCTGCTTCTGTTTGTGTGTGAGAGTGTGAGAGTGTGACATGCTTGCAAACATTCATCATACCTTCTTTTTTCTGTGTGTCACTTTAATGCATGAATTGCCTTGTATAAATGTGTGAGGATGTGAATAAGACTGCCAGTGTTTTCTTTAGAGGGATGCTGGGAGGCACAGCAGTGACGCGGTTAGGTGTCTGTTTCCTGTCACAGTCCTTTAAATGCTCCTTCAGACACGCTGGACTAAACATCCTCTCCAGAAAATAAACATTGAGTACAAAAGTTGACTTTTACACAATTACACTCATGGTGCACGCTGTGTGTATGCCTAACACATATTGTACTTCCTCTGTCATGTTTAATATCATGAGACCTATGGTATGTCAGACACATGTGTTAACACAGTAGGTTTTAGAGATAATTATTCTTTGGAATTGTTGAACAAAGACGTGTTACATTATACTTCATCACAAGTTGATATTCAAAAGGTTAGATCTTTCCATGCTGAAGGCCGATAACAATATATCTGATAAAAGGATTTTTTATTTTCCACAAACTCATTACACAACAAAACCATTTTATGCACTGCCTATACAGTAAATGCCACAACGTGGGAGCGATGTCACCAAGAAGACAAGCAGTGCGGTGGTACTTTTTGCCAAAGGGAGTCTTTTAGTCAGCCTGGACCTTTAAAAGTTATTACTGTGACGAATACTACTTTGGTGCAGAACGACTCCTTACCGTGTGTATTGTCTTTGTAACGCCTTAGCAAACGGATACACACACCATGGGACCAACGTACAATCTGATGCAATGTTTTAATTTTGTGCAATACAGTACTCGCACAGATAGAGAGAAATACAGATTTTTTAAAACATTTAGTGTTAAATTACTATCTATTTTCATACAGCTAAAAGAGATATGAGATAACATGGAAAGTGTTTCTGTGCATAAGTGTGTGTTTCAGGTGAGGGGGGGTCTTCTGTTACACGCTTCATTAATATTGCCTCTTGTAAGTGAGACTTGCTCTCCCAGTCCGACAATCTGAATGTAATAAGTGGCCACCGTGCTCAACAACCCTCTCTGTTTGTTCCTGCTGAACCTAATGAAGCTTAATTGAGTCATAAAAAACTAAATGCTAATTTTGCCAAGTAAGATGTTTCATGGAGACATTTGGTGTTTCTAGATGCCTTAAAGCAGGGGTTCCCAACCCCCGGTCCGCGGACCGGTACCGGGCCGCAGAGGTGTTACTGCCGGGCCGCGAAATAGCTGTGAGTTTATCGTAATATTTGCAGAATTATAAATATATAAAAATATTTTATCATAATATTTTTTCAAAAAGTGTTTAATTTTTGCACCTATGCCACCAGTCATATTATTTCATCCAGTAGCTAGTTAATCTTTCACCAGAAAACCGTTGAAAATGGCTTTTATGATGTCCCGAGGGATTCGGCGGCTCAGCCTAAGGTCTCCTCTCGTGCGCACGAGAATGTTACCGGTGCGCCAAGTAGGAAGAGGAGCGCACAGGAGACAACCGTTTGATTGCAGACTGTTATGTTTATGGGTGGGGAAATGGTGGTGCATACATTATTTGAGATATATTTCAAACTCGGACTTCATTTTAAGGACATGTCGGCCAGGGGTGTAGAGCTATTTGTTTAAGCACCGGATTGGCAAAACAGAAGAGTAAACCAGTCTGCCTTGATCTATGAATTAATGTCCGGGACTCTCACGGTATCAGCTGCCCGCAGCTGTTTTATAGAAGGAAACCCTCCTTCACTTCTTAAAACGGCTGCAGCATCCGGAGGCACCTCTGAGAAGTGCAGCACCAGTGGGTAAAGTGCTGTGCCTTTTTACGCACCGCCTTCGCTGTGTTTAACTTCATCAGAACAGCTTAAGAGTGACTGCAGGCTGCTACATGTTAACCACACACACCTCTACACACACCTCTACACACACCTCAGTCTACACACACCTCTACACACATCGAACTGCCCGATTACTCCCTCTTTTATTAGTTTTATGAAGGAGATGTCCAGTCAGTCACCAAGGCGCATGATGTGTGTGTGTATGTGCTCTGCTCAGCTCAGCTCTGTGTGTTCGGTGTGTTTGTGTCTGTCCGACACCGGCATTTGTTTTCAAATGTTTATGAACAGTAATTTACACACATATGGCTAACTCCATATGTGCGGCTGTTCCCAAAATAAATTAGTTTAATCTTAATCTCGATGTAGTGCTAATGCTGTCGGAGTGCACCGGAACGAACGACACTATCATAATATCTTCTGAAAACAAATGCCAGTGTTCATAATGCGGCTTCTCCACGTTTTCCCATCATTCACTGGATTATCCGTAAATCATACAAACAAAACCAAAACGTTAATTTATCTGTTTTCCCATTTTGGTTTAAAAACTGAATAACGTCGGCTTTTTGGTTTTCCGAAAAACCAAAAAATGACACCGGTTCTTTTTTAAACTTTGTTAATATGTTTTGGATGCATATTGTTCTAGTATTTGTTCAGGCTGTTACATACAATTAGCCTCTGTTGCTACCTGCTGGTGGGGAGTAAATATTAAAATCAGTTAAAATTGACAACCGGTCCGCGATTTTTTTTTAATGTATCTGCCGGTCCTTGGCACAATAAAGGTTGGGAACCCCTGCCTTAAAGGGCAAGTATGGATTGAGTGGAATTACCTTTTTCTCTACTTAAAATGTGAAATGTTTTATGGTGAGACGATAAAGAAGCTTGCCTGTTAACAAGATAAACTATGAAGAACTTGTAGTACATTAACATTTATAATATGTTTTTTTATAATAACATTTTCAAATGTTCTTTCGACATGCTGCACTAAACATCCTTCCAGGGAAATATACCTTGAGTAGCCAGTAGTAGGGCTGTGCAATTAATCGTATTTTAATCGCAATTACGATTTTGGCCTGCCACAATTACGAAAACAACATAATCGAAAACAACGATTATTTTGCTTTGCTAGATTGTGACAGTGCACTATTTATCATATTTATATATGTTTAGTAGCTTGTTGAAGTGCGCTCCAAAATATTTGTTGATCTTGTTTATTGGTATTTATTATTTTGATATTATTTATTTAAATGTAGATATAAATGTATCATTTATTTAATTAATTTTTGTATTGGTTTTTCAGTTGAATTATACGCTCAGGGAAATCAACAGTTAAAAAGATACTGTTCAAATTATTATTTGTATTTAAAAGTTCAATAAATGGATGTTTTCAAAGTCAATGAATAATCGTATTTAATAATCGTGATATCAATTATTGACCAAAATAATCGTGATTATGATTTTTGCCATAATCGCACAGCCCTAGCCAGTAGTTCACTTCATAGGGACTTTGCACTGTATACCTAACTCATATTTTACACTTTTATATTCTAATATTGGATGAGAATAATTTAGTCTTGAAAAAAAAGTCCCACTCTCACATACTGTCCACAGTAATACATGTATTTAATCTAGTGATGCTTTTGTCTAAGATGCTACTTTAAATAGATGAATTAGTGCTGACAGCATGTTTTATTTCTGGAAGCTGATGCTGTTTTTGCTTTTCCTTTTAAATATCTGACAGTATATATCCAGATACATCATCAGAAGACATTTTTAAGTATTAATGGTGGTATTTTAGGGTGGATTTGCGTCTATCGTTTTTTTTATTGTAAGAACTTGAAATGACAGTCTGAAGAAATCTCAGACTTCACAAGAGCTAAAACTGCCCAGGGGTTCTAGACACACTGCAGAAACATGTTATTTTAGTGGGAAATGAAAATGATTTGGAGCGGTACATATGAAGTAGTGAAATGATAAATGGGAGAGAAAAATAAATGATTGCTTTATGCTTTACAACCAATTTAAATTATTTCTCTACAATATGAATTACCTATCTATTCATTTGAAGGAAAGAGTGGGTTTGAAACTGTACAAATAAACTCCTCAGTTACATTTCCCTTTCTATTTGGAGCTGGCCATTATGTGGAAAGCTCATCATAGGATTGTGCTTTTCAGCATGTAAGGAACAGCAGTGAATATATAGCTGCACACATAATACCCAAGGACACATGGATAACAAACCCTCAACACAATAGATATATGTTTAATGTTATATTTCCCCACTTGCAATCCCACTATACATTTATTATGATTCATATTTTACCAGGGACAGTTATGGGTTCCCAGATGCTGAAATGCCCATATGTGAGGCACTCCAGCTGGACTGACTAATGGTTCATTGGAATACAGGCTGTGGTTGCCAGGTCTTTTCTATATGTGTGGTGTGGCCCATTGCCAAAACAAGCGCACTTCGATGTCCTTGTTTTCCCTGGGTTGAAGGACAGACCACTGATGACCTCTCTTGCCACTTTTCAGCTTTTATTGATCCATCCTTGTGGTTGTGTGTGACAAGGACAGAGACTGCTTTGTCTTCACAGCCCTGCCTCTCTTTATACCTCATCGTGGAATTACACTGAATTATCTCTACATGTACATATCTGTTCCCATAATAGGACCATCAAGGTTATTCAGCTTACACAGGATCTGTCATCCTCACAGTAACACCCATAGTTGGCTATCACTACGTCTGGATTCATGTTGTATTTACCTTTGATAGACTCAGGGTATTATGCACAATCCGTTATGTTCTGGCTTAGAGTCAAAAAGATAATCTAATTGAAAGTGCTGTTTTTTCTCCCTCTCCTATTTCATTATGTTAGCTCAGTGACCTGTGTGTGTGTGTGTTTCTTTGTGTGTGTGTGTGTGTGTGTGTGTGTGTGTGTGTGTGTGTGTGTGTGTGTGTGTGTGTGTGTGTGTGTGTGTGTGTGTGTGTGTGTGTGTGTGTGTGTGTGTGTGTGTGAGAGAGAGAGAGAGAGAGTGTCCATCCACAAGTCACCTATGGCATATTTACTTTGCTTCAGGGATGCGATTACCTTTACAGTAATTACAGTATAAGGTTATGTCAGCCCCCCCCCCCGTGTATCTATCAATAACCTTCACATCTGCACTTCTCAGGGCCTCTGAGTCTTTATTTATCTCCAACATGAGAGACTTAAATCAACCATGAAAGGACAGTCAAAGTCAATTGTGACACAACACCCTGGAGTCCCACTAAACATTGAACCGTCTTACATTGTCTTCTGGCTCATATCTTCCTCTGCTGCAGTTGTTATCACGGAGCTCTGTGATTCACACTCGTTTTGTGTTCCCCCTCACACATCATTGTACTCTGTATCCATAAGCAACTCTTAATAATTGTCCATGCGCACAACTTTGCACTTTTATAACTTCATTTATGAATCCATATTTGGACTGATGCCCACTTATTTATTCACTTGAAAACCTTATCTAGAGATATGTAAGTTGGCTGCAATCGAAGTTCCACAAACTTTCTTTTCACGCCTAGAACAAACGTTTAAATGATCAATTTCATTGCAACATGTAACATGCTGTCAGCAATATTATTATGGATGTGTTGTTTGAGTCATACAATGTCTTGGTGCTCACCTCAAACCCGCATCTTATCAGTCCACTTTTTGTTTGCCTCTGTTTCCCCCCGCTCCATTGTCTCTATTTAATGGAAAGTGTGCACAACACACACACACACACACACACACACACACACACACACACACACACACACACACACACACACACACACACACACACACACACACACACACACACACACACACACACACACACACACACACAAAGAGGCACGCCTAGAGTGTCTTTGTTTCTTGTATCCTTTATATGCTTAGTACAATGAATGCTCCCTCCACTGACTGAGTGTAATTAAAATGAGAAAAGTATGAGCTTGAACCTGTGTTGATGGATGACAATATTTTGGGGGGGGTCAATTTTCAATCTTTTGTATATTAGGGGGGAAATGTCCCCTGGTGCCCTGTAAGGCATACTGGAGAAATTGTGCCAGAAAATTGGATGTTATGTCCTATTCAAATGGCTTATTAAAAAAATCTGAATCCCTTCTTAATGTAGAGGCTAGAAAAGATAGATACACAGTATTTATTAATGACAGAAAAGGGCCTTTTTATTGCCAGAGAGTTTCGAAGAGCAGACCAGCACACATAAGCCAACAACTCCCTCCCCCAGCACTTCCAGAGGCTCAGTAGAAACACTGTAAGTCTTTGCCCACAGAGACCCCTCATACAACAATAATGCCCTCCATAGAGACTAACATGGTCTTCAGAAATAGATCAGTGACCTCCACCATAGTGATTGCCCTTTCAGAGCAACATCTGACAACCCAGGGTTTTTGGGATAAAGAATAAGCTTTTTCTTGAACTAAAAGGAGTCAAAATGTGTAAAGGCTTTGATAAAATGCTCAGGGAAGAGCTCAGCATGGAGGTGTCATACCAGAACTAGATACCCCCAAAGAGCAACACATCGAAGAAAGGTTCCTGAGGGAAGAGGTCACAAATCCATCAGCATATTGTAAACAACAGCTGTCAGCAGTTCGAAGAAGTGAACCACATCGATATGGGTGATGGACAATAAACTCAAGAGGTCTTCAGGCTGGAAGAAATGTGTCAGTTTCTCCCAAGAGGATCAAGGAAAACAATAACGGGGGTTCCAACATTTTCAGCAAAGGTCAAACACCATCAGGGAGGTGAAACTGGTCTGAAATAGAAGGCCACCACATTTTAGGGGGAGGAAAGAAGTCGAATTGGGATAACAGGTGTAGAGATTGCACATCTTAATGTATGTTAGCCCCGCTGTTAGAGATTAAAATCAATGTTTTATGGCATAATATTAGTTTAAACATACCGTCAGTTTAAAAGCTGTTTTATTCTAAAATAAAACGGAAGCTCTCGCAAAATCTCAACGCCAAGCTTTTATTCTGAAAATCCTTCATCTCCGGTTAGCATTTAGCATGTGGCTAATATTACGTTTTCTAGAAATGTGAATATAAAGTGAAAATGACACGAAGTGTTGCACACCAAAACCTACTGACTTTAACACTACATCTATAGACGTCGAGATATTATTATTGCTGAATATTAAATGAAGGTACAGTTTATTTGAATAAGTTCTGTTTACATACGTAGGAAGCTATGACGACTCCAGGCCAACCGTAAATGAGAGCTGCCGTAAAGTATTCCCAGTATTACAAAAGTAACTATTACAGCCGTTAAAATGCATTAAAGGGGACCTATCATGCAAAATGCACTTTTGTACGTCTTTTATACATGAATATGTGTCCCCGGTGTTCCAGGGAACTCACCAAGTGTCAGAAAACACAACCCTCTCTATTTTCCTCCATACCCAAATCTCTAAAAAAGGGGCTGCAATGGATCTGATAAAAACTGATCCAGATTTGAACACTGTCTTGACGTCAGGAAAGTGGCGCTACGGCTATTGGGCCAACTCCACCAATCAGGAGGAGACAGCCACGGCCATTGCCGTTCGAAAGCGCTGGAGACGCTGTAGTACATATGCCAGGCCTGTAGGTGGTGCTGTTCTCACAGAATCAGCCCTTGCTAAAACAGAGCAAAAAAATGTCAAATTGAGCAAAATGAGGCATGGCTAAAATGCATGATCTGTTTGGTATTTTGAAAAAAAAAAAGTATAAATATGCCTTATATAGGTATGGTCCTACACTATATTATTCAAATATAGCATGATAGGTCCACTTTAAATAAAAGTCATGCAAGAGAGTATGAGGAGAAGAGGTGTGTGGAGTTATGCAATGAATGTACAACGTCTGAATCCTCTGTTATGCGCGATAACGGACATTGAAGACCGTGGTGGGAGGTCACCCAGGCAACGCCAACCGGACTTGAGGAGGAGCCAACGGGGGAGATATAACCAGCTGACGAGCGTTGTCTCGGGACTATTCTTCACCCCTTCACCCCGGCGAGGCAACAGCTGCTCTGTCTCTCCTCTTACCCTCTGCTTGTTGTATCACCACGCCATTTAATTAAACTAAACTCATTTGAACCTTTCCGGAGACTCCATTAGTCTCTTGATTCTAAGCTTCTCTCCTGGACGCGAGAACAACAAATACTTCTAACACCGCCCACTGTGACCCACCTTCATCCATCTGCCAATGTGTTAAACTTGTTAATATTAAACTTTTTGCTGCTTCACCTGATTTACTCACAAGTTTTCAAAGGTAATTGTGCTTTTTTGAATTGCTCTCAAAGTCGTCTCCAGATCCCACAGCGCAAGAGAAGGGTTTACCACATCTCAAATGACAACGATTGGTTGTTATTGTTCAGAGATTAGAGTTTGCTGTGCTCACATGCCTGTGAGGCTGGGGGACAAAATCCTTGTTGAAATCATTAGCTTAGCAGTAGCATCTGGCAGCGACAACACCTGCTGAGTGCGGTGCTAGTTACTATATCTGATGGTAAAACCAGAGTGTTCCTGATCAATATTCTTGGACCATTAATACGTTTTATGCAGTGCACAGAAATTTGATATAACTGTAGAATTCGAACACATTGTATTAGTGACCAGGGAGCTGATATTTAACCCCAATAGTTCTGGGGTTTGATAGTAGGAATAGTTGTTGGCTGCAACACCTAAATTAACATTCATGTCATTACACATATTTGTTTTTGGGTAGCTGCCTGATATTTTCACAGTTTTTTTACTGTTGGCCATTGAGCATCATTAATGAAGACACTAGGGCATCGTTTTGGCAGTAAGAGTGTTGAGGAACCTCATTTTACAATCTGTGACTTGTGAAGCCAATTTGCAGCGATATGAAGCTGCAACACACACTTTCCAAATGCTTGTGTTTTTGCTTCTACTACAGTATAACATGTGTGAATGTTAGCGTATTTGTGGCTGATAAAGACAGACCAAAAGACTTCCATTCATCTCTTGCCTGAATGACTCATCTGAGGAATTCAAGCCTGTTTTTCCTTATTAGATAATTGTAAGTGAATTACTGCATTTAATGACCTTGTAAACTGCAGACATGTTTTACACTGAATGAATCGATAACATGGCCAAACACAATTGACCAAGGACGTAGATGACCAAGGTTACAACTGCAAATATCCAACAACACTATTTAAAATATTTTAAGTACACTTTGGAGATTTCGTTCAAATGTAGGGGACATAAGACCTTTACTGTGTCAAACATACTAAGTGCCATCTTAAAGAAATAAAAACCTAATCTGACAGGTCATTGTCGACTGTTGACACACCATTTCTCTCTGCCTATTGCCTTGCACCGGCCCTGGGATGCACATTTTAATCTCTCTGTTTATGTAATTTGTGCACCACAGTGTGTTAGGGATTATATTTCCACATGTCATGGTGAGAGCATATTGGTCAGAACAGTTACAGTATGGTCAGTGGAGAGAGATAAAGGAGCGGATTTGTATGTGAGATTAGCGACGCAGTGTTTATTTAGTTTCATTGTGTTTAATTCTTGAGTTTTATAACTCTTGAAACACTGAGTGCATCCGGACTGACACATATGGTACACGGACAAGGCTTTCATACTAAATATGTATCGGAAATACCCTAAAGAGAG
This sequence comes from Trematomus bernacchii, assembly GCF_902827165.1. Taxonomy (NCBI): domain Eukaryota; kingdom Metazoa; phylum Chordata; class Actinopteri; order Perciformes; family Nototheniidae; genus Trematomus; species Trematomus bernacchii. Next base: position 384,351 of record NW_022987599.1, read on the forward strand.
GCTTATGTTCCATAACTGTATGTGTTTATCATTTCCCCGTGTGAATTGTTGGATTGACAGGAGCTGTAGCTCGGTGAGGTCAATTAGTGCAGTTGGGTTGTTTTGTGTCAGGCCACTGAACTGATTTCCCAACAAGGTTTCTGTTATTTCAGATGTCTAACTGTCTGTTGCGTTTGAACAGAGTTGAGTTACAGTGAGGTAGCGAGCTGGATGTTTAATAGAGCTGCTTCACTCAGCTGGCTTTGCTAATCAAGTCAAATGGAGAGAATAACAGGCGTATTATCTTGGTGCTGCAGTAGCATTTCCAGCTCAATTTATGCAAATATGGACTACATGTTGCTTCACAGTGGTGACTTTAGATAATGTACTCTCTATACTTCCTGCAAAGAAAAGTTCTAGGGTGTTGTGAAAAAACTTAATACAGATAAGGTTTGTTAAATGTCATGTTTAACATTACAAAAGAGCAGAATTGTTTCTTGATTTGACCATCTGATATTAACAATTTGATATACCTCACATCACTGGTTTAATTCATATTTTTAGGCTCATGAATGAGGTAGGCAGGATCAAGATTCACTGAAGGTATTTTGTCAGCCAGATAAGATTTATACCAGAAATGCACATAATAAGAGTTTAAAGACTGTTTATGGATGAACTATAATGCACCTTTCTATTGAATAAGTAGCCTTCTTAATGAAATGCTGTACCTGTAAGCATGTCAGACATTGAAGTCCCTGGCAGCACAGACCCTCTGAAATAATAGGTTTGTTTCAGTCAATTTGAAAAACCACTTTGCCTTTTCCATAATGTGTTTCTCAAACCCCCTAAAACGAAAGGCGGACTATTACAGTCATTAGTGAGTCCATTAAATCCTTAATTATGCGATCCTGCAGTGGTGTCTATGTTCCAGTGCGCTCGCATTCTTCGCTGCAAATTCATCTTCTTCTCTTTGACCTCTCCTCCCTCGCTGCCCATTTCTCCTCTTCTGATAATTAATGGCGTCAGTCACCGCATTAATTGGCCATGTCTGCTTTTTGAGGTTTCATTATGTTATTTTGATTTTTTAGATGATTTTCAGTCTTTAATAGAGAGATAGGATGGCTAGGTTGTAAGAGACATGGTGAATTGTGTTATTCACAGTGATAACCTTTGTGAAGATTTCACCTTGGGAAAGACATTCATACTTGATTTATAAAAGGTTATTATAATTTCATGTTTAGTCACACTTTATTTAGACAGTCTAGAACTGATATTCAACCAGCTGTGTGGTGGTGTGGACTGCGGAGGCAAATGTCAACCACTTATCCTTTGACAGAGTTGACCTTGTCTTTTAGAAAAGGATGTTGGTACACTATATATTGGAAAAGAAGAGATCATTTGAAAGAAACATAAACGTAATCACTAAAAGATTATTGCATTTGTTTCCAGTCATTATTGCAATACAATACTTGCAATGTATAAATGTTCCAGTCATGTTTCAACTCTTAAAATACCTGGTTAAGGTAAGAGAAATATAATAGATTTTGGTTAAATATTCAATTCTAATTTGAAGCAAAAGACAGGACATGTTTACCTGGAAATGTCTTGAATTATAATTGAAGTAAATATCTTTCTAACTTTAACATCATCAGAGATGCCCTGAACCAAACCACTTACCCTACAATGTGGGTGCAATGACTGTTCCTTCATCTCTATACAAAATGATGCCAATGATACACAAAATAATTGTAGTTATTTGATGTTTTCTCACCACTGAGATTACCCAATTGCATTGAATAATTCACCTTAAAGGTCACCTATTATGCAAAATCCACTTCTTCGTGTCTTTTATACATAAACATGTGTCCCCTCTGCATTAAGAGATTCTGAAAGTTTCAGGAAAAAGGATTCGCTCACTTTTTGTCCTGATCCATTTATATACAAACCTGTCTGAAAATGAGCTGATCAGATTTTGGCCACTTTATGATGTCATAATGATGTTTTGGCTTGTGTAACCATTAGCCAATAACAAACCAAGGTAACCCCCCACCCCCCACCTTATCACCTGAATCTCCTCCTAGAGCACCATTGTGTTTTTTTTAACCAAATATCTCTCAGAGGGGCGTGGGGAGGGGCTCCTTATTTTCATCTAAAGTCACAGACAGAGAATCAGCACTTTTGAAACAGGGCTGAAACAGAGGGGATTATGGGATGCTGCAATGATCTGTTTGGTATTTGGAGCCAAACACTTCAGAGATATGTTCTGTATATATCTGAGAACTATAATATATTGATGAAAAACAGTATAATAGGGGACCTTTAAACATGTGTTTGCATCATACAGTAGAGTTTGACCTTTGAAGTATCCCTCCTTTACAAGCAGGTGTAGAGCTTTCCTTCAGTGATGCCAGCAGTTTGTCTCTTAATACTGTATGCCTATAGGCCAAGCTCTCATGGGCCCAAGAGGGTGTGGCCTTCTGTGGCTGCGTAACCCTGACCAAAGAGGTCATAATGACTCCCACGTATAGATTACACACACACTACGCACTCACCGACATACAGTCACACAAAGCTTATGTGTCCCATCTTTGCCTCTCGGTGTTTGCTGATTGAATGCAGATGAACTCCGTTAAGCTTGTATTTCCTTGCAGAACAAAAGACTTCCAAGAACTCACAAATTGCTTACTGGGATTAAAGGAAATTTAGTTTGGATTTAGAAAGGGCATCTGACTGTTGCAGACACAACACAAATATACTCTACACTTGCTCATTAACACACATACAACGGTGCAACCACACACACACACTTAAACCAACCACATTCTTATTAGTTATTAGCCTCTGTAATCTCTTCTCAAAAGCAAATGTTCTCCCTCTATGTGGTCAGTCTGCATGGAGAATACTAGATGCTTTTAAAGGTCCATCTTATCTTATCTTGTCTTATTTTTCAACAAAAAAGACATGGTTTTATGATGGTGATGGAACATTTAATTTCGCCAATAAAGGTATCGTCTGATGAATATTCTTTAAATGTTCTAACCTGCCAACTGAATGGATTTGATTAAATGCTTTTATTATGGTCAAATCATACTCCTCCAGGCGCAGGACAAAATATGCACATTGCTGTCTTTAGTTGTATTTATTTTCATTGTTCTTGCAACACAAATACATTATTGGAAAGCTACACAAGCAGTGATTTGATAAGACAGGTTTTAAACACAAATAAAGTTAAAGACTTCCTGGGCCAACTTTGACCTGCCATCAATCATTTCAATCAAATGTTATTTATGTTGCCAATACCACAACATTTTCCTCAGGGGTCTTCACAATCTGTACAGCATCCGACACCTTCTCTTTTTAGACCTTTGCAGTGGAGATGGAAAAACTACCAGAAAATCCCATTGACAGGGGGAAGAAGAAGATAAACACGCATTAGATTTCATTTGTAGAGAATAAAAAACAACTAAATGACAACATGGACAATCCATATGACAGACATGTTAACGTGAAATGTATGAAAAATATGTCAAACAGCTTCTAGGTGCTGCCAAAAATAATAATGTGGGCACCAAGCAAGACCATAGCAACAAGCACAACCAGACGCAACCAATTGAATGTTCAACCTGCAAAACACAAAGCTCTCGGCATGATGCCTGTGGTTTTACCCATTCAGTTTTCCTCTGCAGCCAGGCATACCAACATTATGGGTGCACTCAATTATGATTTTACTTCCAAAATATTGTTTAGATAATTTGGCTGAATTTGGCTTAATCACAAGTGATCCGAGCAACAAATTACCTGGTATTTTTTGCTCCACCAGATTTCATTGCAGCAATGTTGTTGTGTTCCCAGAACTCAACAATTACTCTGGAGAATACAATGTAATCACAACAGATGCCAAAAAAAATACCCATTATTTGAACAAAGAACCATTTGTGCCCTTTTTTGGATATGAACGGTCTCCATTTTATTATCTGCTGGGAAGTTCACCTTATATGGGTGTCAGAGATTGCACTAGAATCAGGACTCTTGGTTTGCAATATGAATTTAAGGTCCTCTTTTCAGAATGGAGCAGGGTGATAAAAGCCCATACGGCAGATGAATGCTCAACCTTTTTAAATTATGACTTGGCTGCTGGTAAATCAAACACCCACCCTCTGCTGTTGCCAAATGGTGCATCGCCTCTCATTGAGTCACTGTGTGCAGGCTGGAATCTGCTAAAGCTTTATATCTTTATGTCCACATTGGTGTGACCATGGACACATACAAAGATAATTGTTGCCCTTTTCCCAGTGCTCTGTAATGCTACTCTTGTTAAAATGGGTCACATTGCTGATGCAGTGAATGTGGAGAACATTTACTTTTCACTTCCTCACACTAAATGCTGCACATTCACGTATTCATGTATGTCAAATTCACAAGCTCACTTTTAAGGAAAAATCCACTTCATAAAGCTGCCCCAAATCAGGTTTTAATATGCTACTGTAGGCTCCAGATGGCGGCAAGAAGTAAATAGTGAATATAAAAAAAAGATAAACAAATATTGCATTATGATGTGAGCAAATCTACACAGTCTGCTTATCATCCACCCTGTGGTCAGACCAGACAACTGAAGCTCGTTTGAGAAGAGGGAGGATTAAAAGCATCTGAACCAACCTTCTTTGCCCTTCACAAGCCACTTTAGATAAGATGTGTTTTACTCGAAAGTCCTGCCTGGAGAAGCTTTGAACTTAAGTTCAAATGCCCCACAGCTCTATTAAAGGAAGTCAAAAAATCCATTATCTCACATGGAGCTGTCGAGAAAAGGTTGAGGTCAAGTTGTAATTTGTGTAATGCTGCACATTGTCTTTGTTTTATATAGCTATACACCATTTTGGGTTTTAGAAACATGTCAGCACATTATTAGTATGTATTGGTACATTTGTATCTGCACAGTAAATATGAAGGGTTAACTATTCCCAGTATAGCCAAGAGTAGAAAACCACCCAACATAATGCGTGTTAATCTCTATGCCATTACTGTTGGCTTATTTATTTACATTTATATGTATGCATTGGTCATTTTCAGTGTTTTTAGTAAAAACCTACTTGGTATTGGGTCAGGACCAGTTGGGTACATAATTTGGGGTAGATGAATATTCCAACAGTAAATCGTTTAAAGCGTAACATTGGAGAAGCCAAGAGATAACCCAGCCCAATGATGCCAACTCTCTTTCAATAAAACTAGCTGGCAGCACTAGCTCCAGAAGTCACTACATCTAGAGAGAGTCGCCAAGTTGGCAACAAACCTTTCACTTAAAAGCCACTTCCCCAAAAGTGTCATTATAATCGTAAACATATCATAATGAATGTGAATAACGAATATGGCTATAGTTACTACACACAGCGAGCAGTTTGAGGATGGTCACCTGACTGGCAATGATTTAGCGCGCGTAGACATGCAGTTACAGGTACTGGATTTTCAACAACTAGCTTTAACACCAACCCTTGGTCAAAACAACAAAGTGGGCGATTATAACATCTATGCTATATTGATCCAAACTGGGTTAACGTTTAAAGTGCCTCCTGTATTATATTGTTGCTATTTCTGTTCATTTTTAGTGATTACATAAAGAAAGACTCTCAAAATAGACTCTCATGGGTTTCCTTTTAAACTATACAAAGAATGGACAAGGTAAAAATACCACAGGCTCTTATCACCAAATGTATTTGTTCTCTTTGTTGCATTACACCACTAAATTCATTTCACTTTAAATATGAACAAAGGATTTAATCTAAATAATTGACTCTCTCTCTTTGTCATTTCGTTCTCATATCGTTGAAGTTTTTTTTAACTTCATCTCATATTTGATTGGCAGACTCTGACATGAGTGGGCTGCATTCAGCCAACCACTGGTCTTTTTTAAGGTTTCTTCTGTTCCCCGCCATCCTTGTCACATCTGTCATTTGCAACCTCCCACGGGAAAGGCTTTGTTTAGAACAGATATCCAAACTTTTTGAAGGAGTTACCAATTTTTGTTCAGTGTGCAGCTTGCTTGCAGTGTAACAGTATTTGTCATTTTAATTAGAGCCATTAAAAGCAGCAGAAACATTCAGCCAGCGCCTGCTGTTGCTGTTCCCACCCAAAACTGAATGACCACCAACACTCAGTGGGGGCGTCACATTAACATTTATATTTACATACTATTAAGGCATTTAGCTCACGTTCCACAGCAACACTGAATGTGAGAGGAGGCCGTTTGAACAGGACACACTGGCTTGTACTGTGCATACTAGAGATGTTTCTGAATTCAACACAACATTTTTTACTCAGGAATAACACATTGATACATTAAAGAAATTCCCTCTCTCAAACTTCAGTTTTGTACCCCATCAATTATGTATTCTTCATATAACTGCTGATCATTTTTGTTCATTTCAGTAAAATATGAAAATCAAATTGCCTGCCAGGCAGTGAACATATCTGCTTTCATTGATTTAACGAAGTGTGGTAATGCAATTTAAAGTATGGACTCATTTAAAATAAGTGCCGCTTACCCATGGTGCATTCATTAAACATCCACATGGAAAATAAAAATTCGAATTCAAAGAGTAGTATCTGTGAAAACCCCTTTCTTTCCTTTATTCCGTCTTCTGAGGTACCGTAGATCAAATTCGATTAAAATTAGGTCTTGAGAGTTAAAACAGTTAACAAAGTCATTTCATATTGATTTTCTTTCAATAGAATAAAATACTTATTTCAGCTCCCATTCAAATTATTCCTTCAATATTTTTGAGCACGATTCTTTGAAATCATGTTTATTGCTGTAGACTGGTAGAGTATTCAATTTAAGGTAAAATTCCTTAATTTGGCAACATCTGGTTTCAGTGGAATCGTTTAACTTCACTCAAAACCAGCCATCAGAATAATTGAATTAAAGATGCTACAAACAATATGGGGTTATATCGTTCAAATACACCAACGTACTTCTTCCAACAGCAATCCATTCATTGATCTAGGGATTTGTATGTTGTAGGGGGAATCCAATGAGCTAAATAGAGTACAATTGAGTCTTCACCACAATCGAAAAGCAAACACGTGTATCACTGAGCTGTGTCCTGTTGATCAGAGGCCAACTGCAGATTAAACCTAGCCTCAGATTCCCGTTTCATCCCATCTGTCTTGCCAAAACGTCGACGTCCCAGGCCTCCAGTATTTTATTCACAAACCTCTTCTCAGCTGCAGTCACAAATCACGGTCAAGGCTGCAGAATATGTGGCAACTCGGCTTAACTGAGTCATCATGTTTTCACAGGCCCTGTTCCGCTTATCAGCCTGGAAACCTGTGTGTTCCCTGAAAGCACGCTAATCTCCCCGGGTGATTACATTGACCCCGGGCCATTGATTACACACCATCTAGGCTAGAATGTCATTTGAACACAGCCGGTGACCAATTTTTGCATCCTGGCAGCGCTCTCCACTCAACCAGCTCCATTCATCCTCTCCCCTGCTTTTTGCGGTGTGGAAAATAGGTTATGAGTGTTGCCGTGGCCCCTAAAAGCAGAAATGGACCTGCTTTTGTTACGAGTTAGGTCAGAACGATACATTTCATTTTCTGAATGTTATTTTTCCCTGTAGGTATGCAGGCAGTGTTTTCTGCTTGAGTGACAAAGCAATTGTTGGAAGAAGGAGGAAGCTGTTGACACGTTACCCTCTGATGTTTCATTTTTCCTTTTTTCAGGTTCACTTCTGGTTTTCACAACAGCTGTCAAGAGGTTGATCGTTGTGGAGCCCTGCAGAGTGGCTCTATTTTGACACTATTACTTTCCTTTTTTTTGTATTTCCATTTTGCTGAGCAGGTCAGTTGAGGTCAAATAACTGAAGGCAATGAGAATGGAGGATGAAGAGGCTGAATACCAACTATAATCTTCCCTCTTTGCTCTCTGCTCACCCTCTCTGGAAAACAAATAAATGTGCCTCATCTTCAGATATGGAGGTAGACAGCTGGAGGCGCACTCTGTCACCGACCTGCTTAACCTCGCAACCGCTGGAAGAGTCAATTCAGTGGGGAAATCAAATACATGAGGAAATATAAGGGATTTTATTACTGAAATGATTTACCTGTGGATGTTTAGGGGATTGTGCACAATGATTAATGTTACTTAAAAATAACATTAATAAAAAGTGTGTAGTCTAAAAGAGTTAGTCATTCTGACTTGAAATAGGAGACCATTTTGCTGTGTATTCTGCTAAAAGCTAAATATTGCTATTCCAATCACAATGCATTTTGGTTCTCATGCTTTTGTTAATGCACATTCCCCGTGTTACTCTTTCCTCCGCAGTTAAAACAGCTCTGATAAAACTGTCCTAATCCCCTTTCCAGCCAGCAGAGACTCAATATAACTATAAGCCTACTTACAGCTACGAGCTCAAAGGTCTGGAAAGACATAATGAACTCCGCACTGCACCTCAATTTCTTGACACAATCACATGCCAGGACTTGTTAAGGTGTATTTCAACCCTTTCATAACACAGCTCCTTAAGGTCAAGCTTTACCAGCTGACCCCATCTGGCTGCAGCCGTCAGAAATATTGAGCTGTCAAACAGGAGACATCCCACAATAAATCTGAGAAGCACTCATCAAAGCTGATAGATGTTTCTTTATGCAACTCAAATAAAAGCTCTCTGTCAAACGGCATGTGTTTGCAGATGACACAGCGTTAATCAGACTAAAGTGAAGCAAACGTTTGAGCTGCTTGTATTCTCGTGTGGCTACAACAGGTTTATTTGTATAACCCAAAACATTGAGGGCTTTACAATCTGTGCAAAACACAGGACAGTCTCTATCTTTAGGATCTTTATCTTTCATGATGATTGTAGATTTCAGTAAAAGACCCACAACTTCAGTGCTAAACCTTTTAATGGTACTCCACCCAACATCTTTTTTTGGCATTTTAAATCAAAAATGTTTATTTTAATCTTCCCCAGAAAACATCAGCTTTTGTATCTTAATCTTTATAGAGAATGGAAACTGTGATCCGCTTGAAGTCACGTCGGTTAGAATGCATTTCAAAAAGTCAACTCAAAATGTCTAAATCACCTGCCTGCTCTCCTTTCGTTTCAAACATACTAGCGTAACGTCTGAGCTGTATAAAACACACACATGAAGACCGATCAGACCATCGCCTGCATATTTATCCCTGCTGTCAGCTGCATCTCATGTTTATGTATGAGTCAGATTCTCACGATAGCAGTTTTGTATTTCAAGGCAAAACCCCTATATTTACTTTAATATAAACGTAAAGCATCTAAAACTGAAACAATTATGCATTTGGTCAAGTCAGATACTTTGTTAATTTATGAATCGCTCAAGTTATTTATCACGTTAAATAATTGGTGGTTTTCCCTATTTTATATCATTGTGAATTCAATATATTTGGATTTTTTACTTTTGGATTAAAATATAATACATTTGAAGGCAACACCAACGTCATCTGGTTATTCATCATTCTCAGACATTTCACAATAATACAAATGTCTATTATTGGCTGCTCTAAAAGCATGTTATACTGTCATATCAATCTATAATATATCCTAATCCTAATGTTTTGTATAGTTCCTTTATCTTTTCATTTGAAGTTATTGCTATTAAAAAGATCTATCCGTGTGATTAAATTTGTTTGGCTTGCAAAACTACAGTATGAATTGACTGAAAGTAGTTTCCCTTAACTTTCCATAGAGCACATCAATCCAGAGTGAGAATTGTTAAGCCATATCAAATGACATGGCTGTTGCTCCTGCACCCTATTAGCTTCTTCTTGGCTCAAACTGAATTCCCCAGGTTGGCTCTGTGCCCAGGAGTTACTCTGACCCGTGCTATTAACCCAGCGTGTCGCTCCCTGGGGAATGACTGCAGGTGAAATGAGCCCATTTTGTTTTGGTTGGCAGAGACATTGATTTCTCATACATTTTGGCACTTGCCTCGTCATCACAAAACGTTGTTATTATTCAACAAAGTTTATTTCTGAATGGTTATATTCATCCAATTTTGTCTGGCTTTGTGCATTGAACAGAGGGATGTTTGGAATACAAGTCTTTCATACTATACAATGGTTTCTTCTTTTATCTCAGCATTTTGAAAAGGCATTAATCCTCACAATAAAGACGTCCTGGAGGCTCCACATCTGGTAAATTGTCTTATGAGTGAACAACAAAAATTGATTAGCCATTTAGTTTAGCGTATTGTTAGGCAAACAAAAGCAATGAGCCTCTGACAAAGCCATTTTGCAGAAGCATTCACCAGAGGCATTTCTATCAGTACATGTGCTAATGTAACTCAACGTGAGCACAGCGTGCCGGCACCACTGCAATCCAAGATATCAAATCAAAGGGAATGACCAACTGAGCAAATTTAAACCTTTCTGGTGGGTTATAGTCAATGATCTCTATTAAAGGAGATAGGATTTTTTTTTCTATCCTTGTGTATTAGCAGGGAAGCTCACTGGCACACAGCTGTTCTTAATAACCATCATTAGATCCAACCAATTGATATGTGCAGTGATTTTAGAGTTGCAACTTACCCGCCATCCATTCACTTCCTTATGATTCCTAAAATAGCTTTCAGACAATAGCTCAAGAGAGAGATTTGCATGTAAAGAGCTGTTGTTAATAGTCAAATGTTCTTTTATAGGTCTTAGATCTCTAGTTCTGCAAACCATTTGTTTTTTTCTGAGTCGGTCCATGTTTTGTTTGTCTTGTGCACTAGCAATGGGGACACACTATTCAACAGATGGCAGTAATACGGTTGATATGCTGTGATGTGCTAGCAAAAGCCAGGAAGAAAATGAATAGTATACGTGAATATAAACAAGGCTGGATTCAAAAGTTATTGTACACAACACCAACATTGTGTACAATAACTGCACTAGACCTCAAAGATACACACATTCATTTTGGTGAGACTCAAAAGCCTATCAGTTTTCTCTGATCCTTTTTTCCTTTGCAAGTGAACATAAGTTTGGTTTGTTTACAAAACAATCTCCACAGGAACAGATTCATCTTGTCCGTGCAATCAAATGTTTTTGCCTTTTTCGTAGCAAATATCATCCTGTTGGCTATAAAAGTTTTACATTCATGGTTCCCAGATAGTGTTTGGTGTGCTGCTGCAGATTGATATTTTATTCAGAGTGAAAGGTCTGGAAAAACGACAGAAGGAATTGCCTTGGAATTGGGGGAAAATGCAGTCATATCTGAATGAATATGGAAATCATGACTGTGTGGCTCTTTGTCAGACATGGGGTACCACGAATATATTCCGTATACTAGATGATATTATTACAGAGCAGACATTATGTCACTGGTTGGCATTGAAGCCCTGCAGCTTGATATACAGTTTGGAACTCAAACCATTTCTCTATTGCATTTAGGCCCCAACCCAAACTTTGACGGTAAAAAATAAAACACTGGGCAAACTACTTCCATGAATATTTAGATCATTGTTGTTTCCACCTTTTTCATAGAAACATTTTGGGCCGTTGCAACAACTGCAACCGCTCTCAGGAAATATAATCAATGAAAGCATCTGAAACCTCTTACTCTCTCTACCTTTCTGCTTAATAATTCAACAGCAAGCGTAGCCTCTGTGGGCCTTCACTGTGAAGGGGAGCGTGTGACCTCCAGCACAGCAGCAGGTGGCAAAGTGCAAGCGGTAGCAGTGTGCACAAAATGGTGTTGGCTTGCTTTGCTCTTTGGTGTCTATTTATAGTGGGGTTTTTGCTGGGGCTGGAGAATATTTGGAACAAAACTGAATATATTGACCTGGAACTTCAAGAGGATAAGTACTGACAAATAACAAAAAATATTGTGTTTGATCGTTTCAGTCATGTTGCATCGCTGGAATATTAATTTACTCAGTTCCTTTTCCAGTAAACCCACAAAATACAGTTTGCATTTAGGAAAATGTCCTCTATAATAACTTGACGTGAAATCAGCGAACTACACATCCATCATATCATAACCCAATTGGTTTATGCAGTGACTGTCAACATTGAAAGCAATAATACCTTTATAGAGCATGTTACTGTCTTTATGAATTACTAAGTGATCAAGGCTGAAACAGGATCTGAAGCAGTCAGGGAAAAACAAATGTCCCTGGTTCATCGCTGCAATCTGATGAAATGGAGTTAAAAGCCACATAGGAAAGTAGCGCCTTGAATTTGCAATATTAAAGCTATTTCATTTAAAAAAGCCAACACATGCAAATGAGCCAAGACATTTTGACTTCCCCTAGCAAGAAAAGCACACGTGGAACTAATAACGTTAACGGCGGCTTCATTCCAATTAAGTGTGAGCCAGCATGCTTGATACCAGAGCTAACTGATACACGCAGCAATTATTGATGTTATTAATGACACCTGTGTAAGTCAGACTGTCGAGAAATACCGATGCCAGTTAAAGATATTCAAAAAGGGAATGTTGTTTTGAATTAAGAAGACTAAGACTCCCATCAGAGCTTAAAACGACTTGAGTATAAAAAAACACGTTAATATGTCCCATCCTAATCCAACCTTTTGGTCCATAGTGACTAATTTCTTTAAACTTTAAAAGGAGAGTTAATTGAATATATTCTTAAAAGAAAATACCCATTTTATCTGTTGGCTCTCGGCCAAGGTTTGTACTTTTCTGTCGATGGAGAAGTCTGCAGATTCACAAGTCTGCATTGTTGCATTTTTAAAAAAAAGTATTTTTTCTTTGCTGTCTACTGTTCTCCCACTTAGTCATTTATACCCAGAATAAAACCAAAGAAAGGTCGCCTAGTGCAAAAGGAACCCAGACCAGATTAATCCAATATCAGTTGCAATTAATTTCTCATGTCAAGACGGCTTGGGAGTAATCCAATTTGTTAAATGACTGTCAAATCTCTGTTTTAGATTACGATGTCTGGTGAAGCAACTGGAGAGAGGAGAGGCTTCCCTCACAGACCTCAAGAAGAACCTTGAGTATGCAGCGTTGGTGCTGGAATCCGTTTATGTGGAGGAGACGAGGTAAGGAAACCAACGCACGAGTGTTGACATGGTTCATTTGTTGAGAACAACAGCGCTGTAATGACAAAGGCCAGACTAGAAGATGGAGAACTATCTTTAGTATGGCACCTGTGCTGTAATTAGTTTCATTTAAAACAGTTTGTCTATCAGTTGGGTTACAGAATCTCTCAACGTTATAACGAATGATAGACAGAAATGTAAAAATGTATAACAGTCACATTGCAAATGCTTTCATAACTCAAAAAAGTGACATTTACTGAAGTACTTACCATCCACAAAATTTCACAATGAAATATTTAATTTTTTACTGCACTATGTATTTTAACAGCTTTATTATCAGTTACTTGTTTGATAAAGTAGTTATTGTTATACTGTAGATTAAACTACCAAAAGCATATGATGCGGTTAAAATTAAATACTTGCTACTTACTTACTATTACATCAACATAATTGATACTACAACAATATAACACTTGTATGTTTTCACTTACAGTTTTTCACTTACAGGTTTATCGCTTCTTTTTCTTACCTAAATACTTCTTTAAACATGTAATATAATGTTGATATCCCATATGTGGGCAAGTTGAATGCACAGTCAACAACTTCTTATCCCCAAATCCCCAAAAATATAATAGATTTAGAGATTGGAAAGATCTTTCTTATGTCAAAAATATTTGTAGGTATGGTTAGGTTGAGGGAATACACAAGGTCAGTGTATACCAGTAGTTTAATGTAGGTCCAGAATCCAAGATATGACCAGGCTTATGGAATTATGTAAGGCTCCCGTCATCTAGATCCCACCAGATTAGGGCCAGCGATGTCACGACCACTCCAGGATGGAGGATGATGAACTACGCGCTGCAGAATCCATGTAGCACCATGATTATCACTGCGATGTCAATGCTTTCACTCTGCCATAAGAACATGAATTCAGTTCAGAGGGTGGAGACCAACAGGCTTTTCTCTTGATCCCCTGTCCATGTCAACACAACAGCGTAGCTGTAGAGCATTATGTCACACAATTGGATTTGAACACTCCCCATCATGGGGTCTCAAGAGGCCGGGGATGTTTTGATGTTATATAAGAAGTGATCATATTTGATTGACAGCACTAGGATTTTGAGTTTGATCCCCTGTGAAAGCAGAGCTGTGATAAATGCTAAATATTTTAGTAAGCCTTTAGTCTCTCTGCATCTGTCTGATTTGACCATGCTTTGTTTTATTTTTCATTTGTTTGTCTCGTTCACCTTACACCCCTCTCCTCTCCCCTCTTTCAGGCGTTTGGTGGACACAGAGGATGAGCTCAGTGACATCCAGTCAGAGTCCGTGCCCTCCGAGGTTCGGGATTGGCTGGCCTCCACCTTCACCCGGCAGATGGGCCTGATGCTGCGGCGCAATGAGGAGAAACCTCGCTTCCGCAGCATCGTCCACGCCGTCCAGGCTGGCATATTTGTTGAGAGGTAAACCCGTCTGATGCACAAACACAAAGCCACAGATAAATAATGAATATGGATCGTCACCTTTATCTTTGCCCTGTTGGACCAGACCAATGTCTGTGTAGAGCGTTTATATATACAGTCCATGGTGAGGCGCGACGGACTTAAAGCTTTTCCATCAACATCTTTAGTTTGGCCTTGAATAATGAATGGATATTGTTCTTGAACGTTTCAGTGCATTTTCTTCACCTGCCCTTTACATTCCAGGCATTTGGCAAAGCACCATATTTAAGAGTTTAGAATTTTTTTTTTTTAACCTTCCAGGCAGAAATAGCCTTATATTTAGTCTCCATTTTGTTTGAGTGTCTGAATTGTGTGTAATTTAAGAAATGCTACCAATGTGAACCTTTCTTCTCACAATCGATCGTTGCCATATGTTTCATTTTACAGATGCCAAAAATGTGCCATAAAGACCTTTTCGAGGTCTCTTAGGTTAGATGATTGTTGATTGGTTATGCAGTGCATGTTTCTCAAATCTCTCTGACCTTGTATGTCTACTGAACTAAAACGTTTGGCATTTGAGAAGGTGGAGAAGACAATTCCAAACTTCAGAGGTCTACAACTTGGTCTCAGCCCTGGCGTGGTTCTTTAACATTTCTATCTGTGTGAATTATGTGTGCATCCTCTACACAGTGACTCACTCACCTGAGTCGACCATACATCATCCCAGCCTTGGCAAGCACAGCTACATGTAAACACAATCATTCAGAGAGTTGCAAACAGCTCCCTCTCCGAGGCTATGCTTTATCGCACACTAACATGCAACATGCATTTGTTCATGTCAGTAAGCCTCAAACATGTAAGCTATAATCTTTCTTAATCTGTTTCTACAGAGGGCAGTCTGCTTTCAGACATTTACAATGAGGAGGGATTGGGTTCGGGAGAATGAAAATTAAAAGGTGGAACAGTGATAAAGCATGAGGTGTCCACCATTTTTAAATTTGAAAATGTTTGTATTTTGACAACATGGCCAGCTGATACAAAAGTGCATTCATGGAAGCTAATGTAAGGATGCACTTTTGAAATAATTACATATTTAGTTGTACTGTATGACGCTATGTTTAAGATGCTATGCAATGTAAACTAACCTTGCTGCCTTTCAACTGCTTCTATTGACTACACAGAATATCTTTTTATTTTATGGTTTAGTTATATATATATATTCTCATATATTCGACAAAGCCTGAAACCTTTTGCTTTAAAAACAGACTTGCTGGTGTGATTGTTTTCCCACTTAACCTTCAGTTGCATACTGTGATGTGTGGATTTGAGGATTTGATAGAGATGGTGGGTAACCTTATAGGCTTTAGTGTGGTATGGTAACCTCTGGTGTTTAAACTCAGCGGTGCGCTTTATTTGATGTTTTTATCTCCTCCACACAGGATGTACCGACGCACCTCCAATATGGTGGGACTCAGCTACCCCCCTTCAGTCATATCTGTGCTTAAGGTATTATCATGTGCGCACACATCCCAGCTGAAGCACACTGATATGAAATAACAACTTTGTACACTTATGTGCCACGACTATATTACCTGAGTTATTTACAAGGATTTGATTTGCAGCACCTTGCATATTATCAATGTTTTTGAGAACACGAATACATTGTTATTGGACAAGTTCAAAGCAATATTTGATTTTTTTCTTTTCTTCCCCATACAGCATGTTGACAAGTGGTCGTTTGACGTGTTCGCTCTAAATGAGGCCAGCGGAGATCATGCTCTTAAATTCATATTCTACGAGTTGCTCACAAGATACGACCTTATTAATCATTTCAAGGTAAAGCCACAAGGATATGACATACCTATATAAATAATGTATACTGTACTACTGGTTATTGCTGCACCTTTGTGACATTAAAACAAGAAGAAACTAGAAATATTCAGTGCAGAACAGAATGACCTTCACATTTCCCCTTCACTTCTCTGTCTCTTAAGTGTTAGATTGTGTTGTTGTATTTTAACAATGACCTTATTATAAAGTGGGTTGGACACATTTTATCTCATCTGATAGTGGTGAAGCTCATTTACGACCGCGTGCCATAGCTGAGGACACTCAACTTTAAGTGACAGCATCTTAAGAGTAAATGACACGGGCAATGAAGCCGACATGAATATGTAATTATAGTCTGCAGTAACCTAAATGATTCACGATCCATGAATTGATTACATCAATTTCAGATGCTGAGGGTGCTATGCGTGCATTGAAATGTTATGGGCTCATTATTTGAATAACTGAATAGACTTAAGAAGGT
Organism: Trematomus bernacchii; assembly: GCF_902827165.1. Lineage (NCBI taxonomy): Eukaryota > Metazoa > Chordata > Actinopteri > Perciformes > Nototheniidae > Trematomus > Trematomus bernacchii. The sequence continues at coordinate 401,101 of NW_022987599.1, forward strand.
TCTTTTTAAAAGTATCCACAGTGTTTTTTGTTTTTTTAGCTCACAGTCATTTGCTGTTGTTTTGTCTGCCATCAGATCCCAATCTCTGCGGTGGTGTCATTCGTTGAGGCCCTAGAAGTGGGATACAGCAAACATAAAAACCCCTACCACAACCTGATGCACGCTGCTGATGTCACACAGACTGTGCACTACTTGCTACTCAAGACTGGCATGGTGGTGAGTAGGATTTGACTGAACACAGACATGTTCAAAACCTACCGAAACCAATTGAACAAATAGGCGTTGGCGTGTCTCCCTGTGGCGAATCCAAGTTGAAGGAATCCTTTTATCCACATGATATTCAGAACATCTCCGTCAGCTGCCAGCTTAATGGCAACTTTGTCTGACAGGCTATCTTCTAAATATGGCAATTTTTTTAAGGGAAAAAAATACAAGACATCTCAGTCTGCTCGGGGCAGGTTTAAAAACATCAACCCACATTTCTTAAAAATATCTGTCAAAATGTGACACGATTTGATTTAAATGTTTCTTGCCAAAACATTGCTTAACTTCTACTTTTCATATTTCATATTACTTTTGTTCTTTTTCCATCTGGTGACCTATATTCCACTGGAGTAACTTAAGGGCCTTTCTGTTACTACATTTATTCCAAAAACAAACAAACATCAGCCTCGCTAAAGCACAGTTCAAAGTCCCCAACCATCCAAGCAGCCGGCCGCCCCCGCTTCCATTGTTTTTATTTAATCACCTTAATAAGGTGGCTGCGACAGCTGTCGACATGGCGTGTTTCTCTGGGCGGTGCCTTGCAGAGTAAACCACATTACTGCGAGAACCACGGGCTCCTGGGGGAACAGGGGAACATCATCTATCATTTCGCATGCCCTCCAGACTCCATTAAATCAACGATCAACAGGTCATTCATAAAGCCGGCCCCATGAGGAAATATACTGAGGGATGGATCGGCCATCTTGCTTCCCGACCCCCACCCCCTGTACTTAATGACTCCCTTATCCCCATCTGTTGATTAGTCACCAATATCGACTGGGTTTCCTGAGCTAAATCCCCACTCTGTGTACGTGAGTGCACTGATGCACATCTCAGAAGAGAAATACCCACTCACAGGTGTGTGAAACAGATTACAAATGTGCGGCTATAAATGGACGTCTTTATCTTTGAATGCAGTTGTTGGTGTCTCATATGATTAACCTCAGTTTGTCACAGTTTCCGTTTTTGCCAGTTCAGCATTCAAGGAAAACTACTTTCTCAACCAAGACTTAAACTAGGAGATCAATACTACTCATAAATGCAGTATTCATTTGGCTAATGGAATTAACAAGGATTAAATCTGTCGAAGAAAAATGAGGTGAATCCAATAACATTTCAAAATGTTCCTGCTGTGTATCGTAAAAGTACCTCATCTGATCTTTAATTTGTCAACCTATTGGGGACAATTATGTTGATATGACACATTGTAATACAACACTACAACAAAGGTTTAAGTCAACTAAAATGTGCCCGAACATAAGTTTGTACATTTATTAAGGAGTCAGTCATGTGAGTTTCCAGTCTTCATGCTTAGCTAACTGTCTGCTTGCTGTAGCTACTTATTTACAGTACAGTGATAAGAGTGCTATCAATCTACACATCTCAATCTCTGAAAGAAAACCAATAAGTGTATCCCCACAAACCTTTAGCTATTGCTTAAGGAGCTGCTGCTACTTTCACATAGTCCTCTCTTTTGCTGTAATGATAAATCATATAAAAGTTTAACCCATTTATTCAAAAGCATACCTTGTATCATCACCATGTGACAGTATGACGTTTTCATTAATATTTGATAACAATGACAAACCAGACTGAGACTCTTGAGGAAAAGAGGAAGTTTTAAAGTGACAGTTTAAAATGTGGTAGTCAATAGACCTCGCCTTATCCAAAGCTTCCTTTTTGCTTCTCTGACCTTTCCTCTATCATCTCCTCCCCATTTGTTTCCTTTCATCCCTGACGGTAATATATTCCTCATGCCAAATACTTCTCTCGGCATCCTTTGTTTCCCGTTTCTCCTCTACATCATGCTGTCGCAACAAACTGTTCCCTGCACTCCTTTTCTCAACTCACTGGCTTCTCATTTCTCTTCTCTAATGTATTTCCATTCTCTCCTCTTCTGTTTATTACTCTGTCCTCCCTTTTTCGTGTCAACGTCGACCCTGTCATTTCCATCTCGTTGCCCTCCTTCCTCTTTTATATACTAATATCCCCTTCCTCCTTTTGCTTTTTGCATCTTCTCTCCGCAGCATTGGTTGACTGAGCTTGAGATCTTTGCCATGATCTTTGCGGCGGCGGTGCACGACTACGAGCATACGGGGACGACAAACAACTTCCACATTCAGACGAGGTAATGGATCATAAAATCAAAAATGCATGGCACTGACTCGCCCGATCAATGTTTTCATTTGCAGCGAGAGGGCTTCACAGTCACACTGAGATCGCCTGCAGTGCTGTGCAGTAATAACACTCGGGCGGGACGGGAGTCCAAATGAACTCACAACTCTTGCCCTTGATAACTTCAGTTTGAAAGAACATTGCCCCAAACTCATTTCGTATAAATATAATAAAATGAACTTATTTTTTTTTGACAAAGACTATCTTCGTAGCCTTTTGCATTCTGAAACAAGTCCTTATTCTCACCCTAACCCCTTTTTATCCAGATTCCTTTCATTCAAATTGTTGAACTTCTAAAACCTTATGTAAATGAAGAACTTTTCTCTACGTCTTATGTTACACATTTATTCTTTTTCAACGAGATAGTAATCACATTTTTGATCTTGTTTCCGTGGGCAATTGTCAATGACATACTGAGGGTCCATACAGTAAATATATGGAGCCCCATTAGCTTAATGTGATTTGTATTGTTTGCATACTGTATGTCTTGACAATAGGAAAGTTGCTTTTGATATATTATTAGAATGGCGTAGATGTTATGCATAAACCAACCATGGGCTTTGTTGTGTTGTTTTTGTGTTTGATTTTGTCCCTGAATAGTCTCCCTTTAGACAGCGGACTCCCTCAAAGTGACACAAGATACATTGAAGGAGTAGCCATTTTGAGGGGTCTATCATCTCTCTATAAGCTGTTCTTGCCAATAAAGACCTATATAACTATTGCTTTGCGTTCTCTCTGACAGATCAGACACAGCTATCCTGTACAATGACCGCTCGGTGTTGGAAAGTCACCACGTCAGCGCCGCCTACCGCCTGCTGCAGGAGGACGATGAGATGAACATCCTCTACAACCTCTCCAAGGACGACTGGAGGTCAGTGAGACAGATATGAGACAGACAGTAAGAGGAGGAGAGACAGGGAGGTGAAAGAGCTGAGTGACAGCAGCAGAAGATAAAACTCAGAGATTTAGTAGTTCAAGTCAAATCGAGAGGCAGGTCAAGCGGAACAGTTTCACAATGTACATATCGCCCCAACATGACCTTATCTCTCATTTTACAAGATTCACAACTGTGCTCAGTGGAGTGAACATCAGAAGAGTTGCATCACCTTCAAGGTCCAACAACTTTGTGCTAAATGGAACTGTTATGTGTGATCATACAATAAAGAGAGAAAGCTGCAATCCGATTTCTTAAGACATAAGCTGGGACTTGTCAAAGCAGATATTATAAATAGCTCTCAAAAACTGTGTTGGCTGACTTTACTTTTAGCCACATCCGAAATAAGTCGGCTTTTATTACCTGCGAGTTTGACGGTTCATTACACAGCACATGGCTTCTCACTTCTCTCTCCTCTTTCCTCTGTTTTCCTCCAGAGAGCTGCGGGCTCTGGTGGTGGAGATGGTGCTGGCCACAGACATGTCCTGCCACTTCCAGCAGGTTAAGGTCATGAAGAACTTCCTACAACAGCCTGAGGGGTCAGTTCACTTCACTTCGGTTGCTTTTGTTGTTTTTCCTTTCCTACTGTTTACACTATCTGCCCTCATCACAGCAATTTGCATCCTCGTTAACCCTGCCATGAGTCACTGTGTACTAACCTCCAGTTGTTTACAACCCAATTAACCCTGCCCTGAGGATGCACTAAAACATAACACACATTAATGTTTACATCAGATGAATTGGGATGGTATCTGTTGCTCGCGTGTTGTTTGCTCAAAATAAAAAAGGAATGAGTATTTTGTAGCCAACTCGAACCAGTGTCATGCATTGTTCAGTACAGGTATACAGTAGGGTAATACTACAGGCCCTCTCAGGGACAAACACTGGATATTGTGTGTGCTGGAAGTCTGCACAGGACTTCCACAAGAGTTATAGTGTAGTCACACCAGATTTGGCATGGTGAAATGTATTTGCTCACTGCGGTGAAAAACAGCCTGCAGCACAAAAGTTGCTGCCAGTTTCTCTGGCACACTATAGAAGGCTCGAGCTAAGATGACCTGCTGGAGAACATTAGCGTCCCACAAGCTATAAAATATTCAGTTTCCCAGTACTAATGTTCTGCTTCTTGTTTTCTGCAACACTTGCATACAACTTTCAACTTAAACTTTAATGTTCTTAAAAACATACTACAGTATAAATGACAACATGAACCCTACTGCCGTCGCTTGAACCATTATCGGATCCTGGTAGCTAGAAGGAAAAATAATCATAATTTTGGTCACTGAGCGTAAATATTTACGCTTATATAAACTATTCCTCTTGAAGTCACTAATATTTAATGATGGAAGCAAACATATTTTATTTAAGTCCTCTGAACAGTAGTATAAGTTTATCTTTGCTGTACTCGTTAATAAGCTAGCATGCCTGCCAAAAGCTAGATTACTGACTAAAAATAAATAAATATGGAGAACATAACATGGAGCTCCTTGATAGCGCATGCCGTAACCACAACAACCTCGGTTTGGCCATGGGACCTTTCTAAATGTCTAACCCAGGGGTGGGGAACCTTTTTCCTCTCAAGGGCCATTTCAATTTTTTCAACATCCTCCAAGGGCCGTACAAATGACCTTGTCAAATGACAAATTTACCTCTGCTTAAAATTACTAAAATCACAGACACAAGATGTGTGCAAATGTATTTAGTTTCCTATCCATGTGAACATGATTTAAGTTGGGGGGGGGGACCTGACCGGACCTGATTTTTTTTTAAATGTTGAAGTTAAAAGCATCAATCTGGTGCACTTAGGAGATCTATGGATACATCTCTCAACATCCATATGAAACAGAACTGTAAGCAGATTTTATATTTCTTTATGGATATTTTACAAATCACCTTTTAAACTGTATTCTTGTTTATTAATAACAACTTTCTTTACTGTCATATAGTATTTTATACCTGTTTACTTTATTCTCTTATTTTTTTATAACTATAATGATCATATAAAGATGTGCCTTTACCTCACTGGTTGTAGAAAAAGCTTCTTATATTCGTTAGCATAGCTAGCTTACCAGATGCTAATAACAACAAAGTTATTGACTGTATGATCAGTATGACAGATGAACAGATCGCCACTGGGCTTTCAACTAAAGACAAAGCCACGCAAAAACTGCGGCATGTGTACGGCTCCTTATCTGAAGTGCCAGAGCCGCATTCTGGTGCTCTCCGTCAGCACTACACCTCTGTCAGACGAGACATATACCACATGATGACACGTTAGGCTCGTGTTGTGTTCAAGGACCCTGACCTTGGCCAGGAAAAACAGGCACTCGCTTTTATTCGTTTAATTCTTTTGCGGTCTAGATTTCTTTAATTTTTTTCTTTTTTGCGTGTGTTTATAAATTACCTCGAGGGTCGTACCAAATGGTCTTGCGGTCCGTATACGGCCCGGAGGCCGGAGGTTCCCCATCCCTGGTCTAACCCCTTTCCCCCTGTCCCAATTGTCATGGTGTAGAACATTTGAATTAAGTACTGGTCCATTACAGAATTCCACTTCACTACGAATGAAGGATTCGTTACAGCAGTGTCCATTGACAAAGATTGCTGTTTGTGGCAGTGTGTTTTCTAGGGAGTTTTGGCACACTTTTGTTATCTTCTCCTATTCTGATAGTGTACCAAAGTGTTCTGTGTCAAATAAAAAGGCTATATTGCAGAAATAAATATTCCTTGCAGAACAGAACAGCCCGACTGCCAGTACTTCCTTTTCACAAATTTTAATCACAGCACTTTCTACAGTGACTGATAGCCGGGACTGCTCTACATGCAGACAAAAAAGAGCAGATTGCAAAAAATAAAAAATAAAAGAGAGCTATCAAGCAAACTATCATATGACGAGATGAGTCATCACTGCTGATGGAGCTGCAACGCTTACGAGAGAAAGCTGGAAGAAACTCGTTGACCTTGGGGTATTTCTTTTCACTGTGATATCGCGCAGCGCTCATCATGATTTAGAAAAATGCTCAGAAAGCAGTGATGTGGCGATAAGCAGCTTCCTGAGAACACATGTACGAATCAACAACATTGAGATTCCTGCTTATGAGTATATCTTATAATTCAAAGAGTGCTGACAGGAAGGTAATCACCAAGCTACGTAATAGGGTACACACACAAGCGCACATAAACAAGATTGCAGTCTACAGGAAGCTGTATTGCTGAATAGACTTTAATGTGAGGTAATTCAAGCCGGTCTGCTCCAGGCCTGCTTTGAGTGCTCTTTAAGACCCAATCTGCCGCAAATGGAATGAGGGGAAATTTGAGCCAGTCTTTCTCACCTCTGTTTAACCTTGTGCGGTGTGTGTGTACTTGTGTGTGTGTGTGTGTGTGTGTGTGCGTGCGTGCGTGCGTGTGTGCGTGCGTGCGTGTGTGTGTGTGTTTTCAGTCGTGTGCCTATTTCCATATTGGGCTGTGTCTGTTCATTCATGCGTCAGTCCATTTAACATGATATGTTGATATGGTTATTATAAGGTGATATCTCAGACACCACTGATGTCTGATGAGGTGAGATGATGCATCTTCACACTTGTTCCAGTGTGGAGAACCGATTTGCCTACCGGAGGCAGTATGATGGGGAATCATTATGGGTTTTAAAAAATATATTTTCAGATGGAAGTTTCTCTGTCTATAGATGTCTGTGTTTCAAAGCCCATGCTAATAGATGTCAATTTATATTGCCTTTTCTTTTGAAATATTCAACATGCAATGGTGAGTTTATACTCCATCTGCTACTCTGTTGAGTATAATCATTTCAACTGCTACTGTATATTACACAGTAGCAGTTGAAATGATTGGTGCACATGTTACGCTAGGACATTTCAACCAAGTCTATTATAAAACAATATCCATGCACATTGACTGTGAGTTGATCCCTCTCTCAGAGACTCCAATGTAAGCAATGGGGGATAAAATATGCAGTTATTTCGTGTAAAAATGCATTTTAATTATGGTCAAAGCTAACAAAAGTATTTGAGTTAGCCGAATGAGGAAGTTATCCTTTAAACTTATTTTCAGTCTGAATACATAGGTCTACTGCTTTAACTGAATAATTTATGCCTAATGTTGATTCATTTTTTAAATGGGAAAAGTAGATTCTTTACTGAACATACAAGACTGTGAACACGATTCTCTCTTATGAATTTTTAAACATTTTATTGGAGCTGTTCTTGCACAGAAAGTCATTTTTTGTGGACAGATTGATGGAAAAACATTCGCAGCTGTGCCACATTTTTCCCATTTATTTTATGATTGACCCTTCAGTCTTCAGGGACGCTCAGTGTTTCAGAAATGTTCTTGTATCCTTCCCTTGCTTGGTATTTTTCAATAACCTTGTTGCAGGTTTTATGTTGAAGGTGTTTGGCGTCACAATTTAGATTACTTATTATAGTGACAGTAAAACCATTGGGCTGCACCTGTAGTCATTAAGGTGTCATATTAATAGGCTTCGTGCAGGATTAATTGATGAACAGTTGAATATCTTGGTCTGTTTTGCAGCATTGACAAGCCCAAAGCCCTGTCCCTGCTGCTGCACACGGCAGACATCAGCCACCCGGCCAAAAGTTGGGACCTCCACCACCGCTGGACCACCTCTCTACTGGAGGAGTTCTTCAGACAGGTCAGTGTGTGTTCTCGGACCGGTCCAAGTGATCCAAAGAGGCTGGTCCAGTGTGTTTTTCAGTGCTTTGAATATGTAGAGGTGACATGGCGTGCTTTTCAACTAGTAACATAAACAGACAGATATAGATATTTTCATAGATAAACAACCATTTAAATTATGCGATTACAAAAAGCAACAAACTTCTAGAGCTCTTGAATTGTAAAACCTAACCTGACATTCAGACCTCGTCCTTATTGTTGAAAATATCATACATTTAGTAGCCGCACTTCAGCTTTCGATTGTGTCACATGATCTTCCTCAGCAGATGGGAGTTCGACCCATTTGTCAGTAAGTTTCAGATATTTCCAAAAAACTCTTTATATACTTTGGCCTCAAAAGTTGAGATGGAAAATTCTTGGCTTTCATGTCACACCTGTGCTTTTCCTGCAATGTGAAAAAGAGTCTCTATTGGACGAGCTGTTGAGAAACTATTCTCCTGGGAGGATTGCCAAAAGATGAAACACCAGTTTTGAAATTGATTCAAAACTTCCTCACAGTAGTACACTTTCAATACTTGTAGCCGCTCCTTGTGTGCTGGTTGCAACAAAAACTGTTATTAGATTTCAATGTGTGTTCAGACTAGGTTTACAATAATGATTATATTAATGATTGATTGATTTAATATGTTTCTTCTGCATAACTCTAGCCCCCAAAGCACTGCAGTCATATTTATAAGTTTAATTGCAGGCACTCTGCTCGTTGTCATCATTAAAAATTCTGCCATTACTTGGCTCCATGGCAGATTAAAATGTAGAACATTAGCTCTTTTTTAAAACAATGCATTCGGCTATAAATATTAGATTGTGGATTTGTTTGTCAAAAAGAAGGACAGGGGTCTAACTGGGGCCACATTGCTTTCATCTCTTCCATTATTAATCCACATTGTTCTCATTATCAGTGCTATTGTTATTGTGGCTTTTTTCACGAGGCCTTTATCTCCCGGGATACGAATCTCCGATAAATAGCTCATCCAAAGAACATTGCCTCCCGACTACACATCTCATCTCTTTGTGACAAAAAAATCAGGGGGAGAAAATGAAACACATTTGTGGCCCAAAAGCACTCGGGGCAGGGGGGCCAGACAAATCCAAAGCCTGATGATAGAAGTGTGAGTGTATGCCGTATTATGTCTGGAGGATGCGGCACATTTTTATAGAGAAACTGAGATTGGCTCTGACCGAGGTGGCTGCTGTATTTTCAGGGGGACAAAGAATCAGAGCTGGGCCTGCCGTTCTCTCCGCTCTGCGACAGGAAGTCAACAATGGTGGCCCAGTCCCAGATCGGTGAGTGGCTTCTGCATCTTCACCTCTCACCACCTGTGTGTGTGTGTGTGTGTGTGTGTGTGTGTGTGTGTGTGTGTGTGTGTGTGTGTGTGTGTGTGTGTGTGTGTGTGTGTGTGTGTGTGTGTGTGTGTGTGTGTGTGTGTGTGTGTGTGTGTGTGTGTGTGTGTGTGTGTGTGTGGTGTGTGTGTGTTATTTTATGCTGCCAAATAACAAAAAGGACAGAGAACAGTGTACTTAACAGAGACCTGATTTATGATAAAGTTGTCTCCGTTCTTCAAGCTTATATTTGATGAGTCTTTCTAGAATAAATATAAAATGTCACTGAATGTTTTTTTGTTTCGGCTGTATGCAGAGGTTGTGGCAGGGAAATCGTCAACTTTTGCAGGATAGGTTTTCTGGAATCTGTTTTTTTTTTTTAAATGTATTTGTATGTCTTTGTACTTCTTGGGCACATTATTGATATTTCACAATCTCTCTTTGCCGAGGCTGTTTTAGGCAGTTTGATTATGGTGTCATATCTCTGGAGATGAACCAGAATTGACCTACAGATGATTATGTATTTTGGTTACTGCAGATTGACCCCATGGCTTACTGCTCTTTATAAAGTGAGCATTGAGCTTCCCTCTATGCCTTTCTTATGCCGTGTTTCTACTAGGTCAGTAACTTCATCTTAAAGAATTCTCCGTTGCTTTAGAGAAAAAAACGGTTTCCATTAGTTCAATGTTAGCAGTGTCTATTTGTTTCTCATGTTGCTCTGCTCGGTCTTAGTTGCAAACATCCCCATTGATCCCTGTCTAAAAATGTTGAGGTTTTTCTTTGATGTAATTTCTGAAGTCCATCAATCCATTGCGCCATTTTGAAACGCTCACCTTGATAATCATTATTAACATTCTTAATATAAAAGATTCCAGCGTTACAGTGATTCTTCGGGTCTTTTACACACCCCAGTCTTCATTATACAATATAAACACCTAAATCAAAAAATATTGATATATAAACTGGTTTGCTGATATCTTTGTCACCAGGGTTCATCGACTTCATCGTGGTGCCCACCTTCACTGTGCTGACGGACATGATGGAGCGGATCGTCAAACCGCTCATCGATGAGGCCTCCCATGCAGGTGTTGCCGGCTTTAGACGCTCAAGGTAGGTTTCAGCACTTTCTCTAAGAGATCATTTGCAAACAGAAAGTTTGCATGCTGCTCAGTAGCAGGACTGAGCAGATGGAAGTGGGTGACTGTATGCAAATCTGGGCACATTTTAATCAAGCAGCCAGCTTAATCAAGGATGGAAAATCGACTGTTTTCTACCCTTCACCTCTCATACCTGTCTGAGTAACTGCTGGCTCAATGACGTGATTAAACCTCAACATCTCTCTGCAATAACAGCATATCTAATGGCTGAATGGAGAACAGCAGATGAGTCTCCCATGAATAATCAATTTATGTGCGTGGAAATGTCTCCACCTTTCATTTGGGCAAAGCCACACACCTTGAAATTGACATTTTAGAGATGCTAAACTCGTCATCCCGTCTCATCTTCTCTGAGCAAAAGTGGGCTTCATTGAAGGTTTCGCATTCACAAAAGTCTCTCCTGTACAAAACAACGTTTTTTTGTATTCACCGGCTTAATTAATTGGCTGAGTACTTTCCTTTCTCCCGCATACTTAATCAGGTATGTGCAAGGCTTTGAAACCATGCTAATAAGAACGTAAATTCGATTTACTCTGGCATTACTTTTTAAACCATCCAGAGAAAGGTAATTAAATATAAGTTAAGACTGTAATTAGTATCTTTTAAAGTGAGCTTTTTGAAAAAACACAGCAGTACTTGGAGAGTCTGGCTCTTCATCTTTCGTTGCACCTGCACATCAATACCAGCCTCAACTGCAGTCATTAGCATCACTCAGTGACTCCAGCCCAAGTTAACGGCGTGGAAATCTGAGTGTTACCATTTGTTCTCTCTCCTTGGTATCGTACACACCTGAGTGCTTATGGACTTTCCTTAACATTTATAGCTGCTTTCAATCAGCTTTAACTATCTGCCTGCCCGGCCTGCTTCAGATTATCTACCTGTCTTTCTCTCTTCTTCTCTTAATGTGCCTCTGAATCTGAAAGCGCATGTTATTTTTAGCGAATCTAGGAATAGAAATGTCAGTCTGTTGATCTGTTGGTCTTCCAACAGACATGTGTGAGCCCCATGAGAGGAATTGAAAAAAACTAATCCCTAAAAGGAACACACAGAAATGTCCATAAAGTTGTGTGACTCACAAGAGACATATTTGGAAAGATAATGGACAGAATTGAAGCCGCAAAGGATGAAATATCCTGTATTTAGTAGAAAGTATGGGCTTTCATCATACGCATGCCTAAAATACCTACTTCTTTTATAATGTTCTTGTAAAGCAGGCCTCTTTTAAAGATATTGATTCTCAAACCACGCTTTGAAACTTTCTAGAGCTCATCCCAGAAGAACAAAATACAATGTTAAACTCTTTTCAATCTGATTAGCTGAGTAGCACTCAATACTTAACATGTGAAATAGGTAGGTGCTCCTTTAACTTTTCAATTGGTGTCATCTCGAGGCAAAGAAAAATCTGCTCTTGTTTCTGGATAAATGACTTAATCCTGGGAGAAGCTCTCACCTGTGTCTGGTTGCATCACCAACAGCGCTTTGTAAACCGCACCATCTATATTCAATCGTTATTTTATTGAAGACACCAGTAGCTCCAGTGTCTCAAACCTAAATTCCGTGAAATTGAGCTCTCAAGTTAATTAGAGCTTCTTTTGGGAATTTGAGACATCCCTTTAATTCAGAAAAACAAGCAGATATTTTAACACACAACATGTTCTCTGAGTTTTAAGGTAATCTTGTTAATCCGGAAAAAAATAGAGCAAATATATTCCTTCAAGTGAATGCATTCCGCTTCTTTATCTCAAACGACCTTCCTTCCTCTTGTTTTCCCGTCCAGTCTGAACAGTATTAGCTCAGATGAGACCAAGAGGCACAGCAGCTCGTCGGGACAGAGCTCTCTGCTGATGGTGGACCTGAAGAACTTCAAGGCTCTGTGGAACGAAGAGGTTTACCAGAACAGAGAGCGGTGGAAATCTCAGGCTGCTAAAGGTACAGTACACCCTTACAACAACCAACATATCATACTGGGAAAAAAAGGCCTTTTGGGGACTGTCCTGGTAAACCTGATCCGTCTGAATAGATCATGAGATTCACAATGATGGGGATGTATTTTTCATAAAGCTGCAATGCTCTTAACATCTGCAAAGCTTAGCTTACAGAGAGGGTGATTGTAACTGACCTGCATTCGTTTGGGATATTCACAGAACAGCCTGTCCACTTGCATATGCTTTTATTTTAATATTTACATAATCAAGATGGCACCACTTTTGTAATCAAGCACCCATAAGTAGGAAGAAACAGCCCAATACATAGTTTTATCCTCTGATTATTATCTGTATGCAAAACCTATTGCTTGTAGTGATAATCAGTTTGTGGATCGACACAGCTTCTTTCAGCTCAGGTTTCCAGCCGACTTTAATGTTTGGTTAACTTTCACCAACAGAATCTGTTCCTCCAGCAAAAAAGCTTCAGAAAACCCACTGTAAACTTCCTGCTCAGCATCAAACAGCAGAGACACACAGTAAGAGAATAGCTAGTGTGCACAGTGGAGCATTTAGCAGCTTAGATCCAGATATTTCCCTCAGGACTAGGTAGAAACAAACACCCAACTCTGAATGAATGCTGATGTTCCTCCTTAATTGCAGGATGTGTAAATAGGCAGCTGTTTACTATGTCAACGTAATGGTGATTAATGTGTCTGCAGGTTGTTTCTGCTGCCCCCAAGTGGCCAAAAACTAAGTCATTAAAGGTTTAGGTAAACAATCATAGAAATGTTATAGAAATATGTCTTTTATCAGGTCTGAAACAGAACAAATATCTCAGACTTTACTAGTTTTAAAGGTCACCTATTGTGCAAAATCCATAAAAGTATTGTATACATAAACATGTGTCCCCTCTGTGTAAAGACATTCTGAAAGTTTCAGGAAAAAAGATTCTCTCACTTTTTATCCTGATCCATTTATATACAAACCTGTCTGAAAATGAGCTGATCAGATTTTGGCCACTTTATGATGTCATAACGTTTATTTGGCTTGTGCAACCATTAGCCAATCACCAACCAAGGTAACCCCCCCCCCACCTTATCACCTGAATCTCCTCCTAGAGCACCATTGTGTTCTTTTTAACCATCTCTCAGAGGGGCGTGGGGAGGGGCTCCTTATTTTCATCTAAAGTAACAGACAGAGAATCAGCACTTTTGAAACAGGGCTGAAACAGAGGGGATTATGGGATGCTGCAATGATCTGTTTGGTATTTCAAGCCAAACACTTCAGAGACATGTTTTGTATATATCTGAGACCTATAATACATTGATGAAAAACAGTATAATAGGGGACCTTTAAGTTAGATAAGTGAATGCAGACTCATATGCTAACATGCCCTCCACCCCCCATGTGACCTCAGAGGCGGAGGAGAGAGCTAAAAGGGATCTGGAGGAGAAGGCCCAGCAGGAAGAAGCCATGGAGCCCCAGGAGGTCCAGACAGAACCAGAACAGCCTGAACCAACGGCGGACCAACCGGAGGGGGAGGAGCCGGGGTCAGCGGAGGTCAGCCAAACACCAGATGGTAACACGGAGGAACCGGAGCAGGAAGCGCAGCCGGAGAGCCCCTCACTCAAGAACCCCCCCCTGCAGAACGGTGCGGCCCTTTCACTGTTAAATCCCAGAGCATGATGTGACAGATGGAGATGTATAAGTCCTAAATGATCCATAGGAACAGTCAGCGTGTTCCAATGAAAGTAAAAGATCTACAGTGAAAAATATAATCCTGTGTGACTCTTATATAAATGGGTCCGTATGTTATAGCAAAGTTTATAGGAGATGTGTTTATTTATTTTATACACCATTTGTCAAGCTAAAGAAAATGGCTTTTATTCAAAGTTACTGTTCTGTTTTATTTAAAAACTCCCTTTTTTTCATTTATTCTTAATCTTTTTATTTTAGTTGTATTATTTTCTATGTGTTTATTTTAATGTGAAAGCACTTTGTAACTAAAGGTGCTATATAAGTAAAGTCTATTATTATTATTATTTGTATTATGTGAATGATAAGTAGTTTCTTCATGTTTTTATTCAATGCTAGAACAAGTCCACTAGACTTTAAAACACAGTTCTGTGGGTTTGAACAGTGTTTAGCTGCACAGCATGGATTCCTAGTGGCTGACTGGCAGGTCAGGCAGTGGGTTTGAAGGAACTTTTTGAAGGATAGAGGGTGCTTTGAGGATTTCATTTTGTTGTTTGGAAAGAGTAAATGTTTGCCGCCACTAAATGTGAGTCAGTGTGACGAATAACACGACTGTTCTCACTCTTCAGGAGAGTTGTCTGAAGTGACTGAGTCTCCAGTGGGAGAAGAAAACAAGAACAAAGGAGACGCTGGTGAGTTTATTCCTGCAGCCCACGGCTTCTGATAAAACATACATAAACTCAAGTGTCCACACTGAGATGCCATTTTGTAAGGTAGAGCCAGCTAGCACTAATACAGTATAATGCAACAGTCCTGCAAGAATAATAATAATATTGAGTTTATTGAAGCAATCTTAGAGCAAAAATACTGTAACTAATAAACAAGAAACTAGGTTAATTTATGACCTTGTGAAATTAGTTTTGTAATGTAATCTCCCTAATTCTTCTTTAGGCTATAAAGAGATAATATATGTACATTAGAATAGTTCTCTGCTTTATGAGAAATGTTTGAGGACCTACATGTATACCTAATACTGTTGTTCTGAGTTTGTATCGCTATGGTTTATTGTAACTATTGTAATTTGCTTTGGATAAAAGTGTCAGCTGTCATGTGTTTAAATGTTGACTTAAAGACAGTTTCTAGCTGCAGTCAAACAATATTTTGAACACATCCGAGACAACTTATTAATCATGAGAAACTCAGGAACTGACTTTTTTGAAAATATAATCATCCTGCTGAAATTCAGAACAGTTTGTAACATTATAATCTCACCTTTATTACTCCATGTCTGTGTTTCTAAAGCAGAGGTTACGATGGACTGAGCTGCCTCTCTGGGGCTGTCGCCCTGAAGCTACTCTAACCTGTTTGAGAGGACTCACTCTCCGACCAGAGGGAAGTCCATTATTTGGGCTGCGTCGCCCTCTACAGGCCACCAAGAAACTGACACCTTCACTTCCGTTTCTCTCTGTGAGCAACTGTTTTCTTATTTTACTGCAAGGCTCCTGTTTGCAGAGCTCTACCCACGTGCATTAATCCTACCTTCCTGCTTACTGATGAAGATGATACAGAAGAAGATCTAAGGACCTTATTACGGCGACACGATTATGGGCTTATTTTTTGTTTGCCAATCTTTGACCTTGCTTTGGGTTGTGTTTCTAACTCAGCCACAGACATGTAGCCATTGTCCCACCGCTGTTATGTATCGCTGTCTACACTCACTATTATATTTGAACACTTAAAGAACTGTGTAGGGAAAAAAAGTTTATTTAAGGACAAAGTTACGATCACAGTTATTTATTTTGGTACTTATTTAACGGTGTAGATTTATGGGAAATGCAGAATAAAGGGACTTTTGAAGCTGCCAAACAGGATGTACAGCATGCTATTATGTGTAGAGTACGTCAGAGTTTAATTCCCAGGTTTAAAGCACTACTATTTTACTAGAAAGTACTCCTTTAACTCACCCTCTCTATGTAGAAAACCTGACTTTCTCCTGTGCTAGCTGTTTAAAGTTTGTTGAGGCTACAACAAACACATTTCAATCCCAAATTCTATGTCCTTTAATACGTTTTATTTTCCTATGGCTATCAGACATGGTGAAATTCAAATGCATTTGTGTTTCCTCCAGCCATGTTTATATTGTTTTTGTGTGTTTCTGTCCTCTTTACTGTAAATATTCAATGTTTGTACATGTATGAATACGATTCCACAATCCACCAACAG
>NW_022987599.1:422500-440000 GCF_902827165.1 Trematomus bernacchii
TAACTGAACATTTGTTAGACATGCAGTTATCCACTAGATGTCTCTGTTAGACTTTAAATCCCTCTGAAGCTCCAGCAGCTCCACCTCTCCGGCTCAGAGGCCCGCAGCACTAAAAATGATCCACTGACTTGATGTATACCGTGTCACACTCCCAAGACAGTCAGTATATAGCTCTTTATCCACCATATAGGCAGCTCCACAAACATTACACACCCAACGCATATTTATCACAAGCAGCATGCATATTCATGGGCAGGTTGATGGAGCTGGTGGAGGGATGTGTTGGAGTTCTCAGCACAGAGCTGAGTGCCGCAGCAGAAGGCGAATGTTAATTCAATTATACGGCAGCTGTTCCTTGGTGCCCATGGCCACTGTGTTTGCACTAGAACAGAAATCTTGTATTAGGTCCCTCGCCATAAAAGACCATTGCCAGGCAGAAAATGGAGACTGCCTTTAACCAAAAGCCATCAACCGTATTTTAAAGAGCTTTTAATGCTTATTTTTGGCACGATTGAGGAATATGGTGATGCTGCAAAGTAAGATTTGTGGTTGCTATTTTTTTTTTTTTGGCTCGCTGATTTACAAAGCTTTTGTTTTTGGTCATTATTCTTTTAAATAGTCAATCTGCTGGGAAGTGAAATGTGCAAATTAGTTTCTTTTTTTCCTGGTATTAGCTCCAGTCAAGGGTGGTTGGATAAACACGACTGTGTGTCATGTGGTGGCAGAACTATGATTTGGTGAAAGCCAATTTACAGATACATCAAATCTCTTTCTTTGTGTGTGTTCTTGTGGATTTATATACTCAAGACTTTGTGTATCAACATGCATTAAACAGACAACATGTATGTATTGGTCCTCAATTGCTCTCATACATGCAAATGCAGTTTGTCAATAATGTGAGTGTTGGTATTTGTGCTCCACCCCACCTCCTGTCCCAGGCTCTGGCTGAGCGCCAGTACGACTTGGTGGAGGAAGAGGAGGAGGAGGAGGAGGAGGAGGAAGAGGAGGAGGAGGAGGAGGAGGGGGAGGAGGAGGAGGGAGGGGTGTGAAGGCATCCAGACTGTCCCTTCATTACCCGGCTCCCTGAGACTCGCTCTCTGATTTAATCACATGGCCACTGGCGGGAACTGCTGCTCTGATGTTACCTGGACCTGCTAATAAGTTTGCTTTTCCTTCATCAAAAGGAAAACAGCCTCACCTGCGTGAAGGATGAGCTTGACTGCACATACATGTAAAACATATGCAGGCATTCAAATGTGAAGGCATCTAAAACACACAAAAAACCTCAGTTATTGTCCTCCTATCACACACAGGGGAAGATATAACCATAAGAAAACTAAGATTATGATAAATAAAAGATTATTTTCATGATTGAGTAATCAGCTAATCATTTTCTCTATTGATTGATTGGTTTCTTCTAAAAATATGTTAGAATTCTGTAAAGTATTTAGTTGAATTTCTCATAGCTTAATTTGAAGTCTGAAAATGGCTTGTTTTGTCCAACAAACACCCAAATATCACCTCATTTATTGTCAAATAAGACAAGCACCAAATCCTCACATGTAAGAGTTGGAACTTAAAAAATAGTTGGCATTATTATCAACTTAATAAAAATGTATAAATACAAAAATGCTGCCAAACATTCAGAAAATATATACTGTAAATAAAATCTAAAGATATCACAACAAGGCTACAGTACACTGGCCTTTGGGAAGCCTTCCTGTGACCTAACCAGAACGGACAGCATGTTCTCACCACTTCACTACACACGGCCTCATCACGCAGCATGTAAAGTAGACCTCGCATATCAAGCTGTTTAATAAAAATTAAACCCCGTCTATCGACTGGAAAAAGCACAGAGCTCTATTTAGAGTGACTGATGGAGAGCCCAGAATCAAAGGCCCTGTGGCACGAGCTGCTGGTGAGTCTGGGAATTGGCCCAACTCTTAAAGAGCCCAGCGTCCCTCATCTTGACTGGGGGGGCAAACCCCGAACAGGAAGTAGCGATTTCTGCTGGCAGCCGAGAGGATCCTTCTCTGGAAGCCTGACAGGTGAGGGGGCCGAGGCTGCCAACTGTAGCCCCCCCCCCCCTCAGGTGGGCACAGGGGGCAGGGCAGACCCCCGTCACAGCTCCAGCATTGAGACACTCAGCAGATGATGGGAGCTACCGAGGGCATTTCACTCCATGATGTCTGCAGACGCAGATCTGCTGTGGAAGTGGGAATCTCTCCAGTACAACATGGCACTGATAGAAACACAGAAATACTTCTACTACAAATATTTGACGAGTTAATTTAGAATAATGAGAAGTTGTTACTGGGTGTGTTTAAGCATTAACTCTCAGCGGTGGAAGTAATTACTACTGCAGTGTAGTTTTGAGTCACTAAACTTGACTATTTCCATTACTTTATATATTCTCTGCTACATTACACAGGAAAATATATTCATGATGACTGTGATGTATATTGTCCTAGGCTTGTTTGCTAATGTAAAAAGTATAAACAAAACTTTTCCTGTTTTGGTTAAACAAAGTAACGTTTAAGGAAATTAAGTGGATGTTGAGACAATTTCGAATTGTCCTGACCCACCATTTTTTGGGGGGATTACTTAAAATTAAAGTTGTCCCTCAAGACTTTTCGGGTTTAATATAAAAGGCACATTATCGACTGATTAAATCTGAGTGATGTACAACTCATGTAAACTGGATGGGGAGACATTCAAGCAAGCAGAGGGCGTCCGCTTGTTCCTTTAAAAGTATCGTCTTTATTTTATTCTTTATATATTTCATTGACTGCCGCCCACATCGACCAGAATGCAAATCAGCCGCAGAAATGGAATGAATACCTATGGTGATAATTCAATGTAATACATCATTTTCATAGTCTGGTACCTGAAAAAGGTCAAATGGCACTGATGGAACCAGATGTACCCAAATGTGCCCAAAGCTTATTCCGCCTGGACCTTTTTTTTGCTAAACCTCTCTAAAAAGGTCAAAGGTCACTTGTTTTGCCTCAATCTTGATACAGGGTACTTATTATATGTTATACTTTGGATTCCTAAAGCTTTTAGTCTACCATCCCATCATTCAAGGGTGGTTTTCACTATAAGTAATGTTTTATCTTTAGGCGGAGGTACGAATTTACCTTTTTTTGCTATGTTCCTTCTGAATTTACTCTGACTGAGAAACATCTATATTGATTCTGACACTTCTACATCCAACTCACAGATGTAACCTTGCTTTGATAAAACAAATTATTCATATAACCCTTTTAGAAGTTAAGTTGTAGTCATTTGTTTTGGGCATGTCATTTTCGAGCCTGAAACCTGAAAAACAGGCTCGGGGCTTAACAGGTTAAAGTGCATTGTTTGCTCAGTTTAATCATTTGATCTTAGAACAACAACGTAAATTAAAGACCTATCTTTTTGATTTGGCTTATCATTTGGGGCAATTGGAATTTTTTAGTACATGTAGTATCACTGTTCATGTTTTATTGTTTTATTGTTTTATGGTTCAGTGATATAACTCTTACTGTTTGTTTATACAGTACATTATTTTTAATTATGTTCCCCATTTGTTATTGTCATTTTCTGTCATACTCTGTAAAGCACTGCGTCAAGCATGAAAGGTGCTATATAAAGAAAGTGTATTATTAATATTATTTTGACATTGTTGTACTGTTTTCTTTACCAAATGATCTCAATACTTCTCCCACTTTTTGTTACCTTGACCATAATGACAAGAAATCAACAAAAAGATCTCCTCTCGTCAGCTACTGATTTGTGGTACTAACAACAAGAGCTTTAAAATCTCATTTATCATTGATTTGACTTGTTTTATGTGTTTATGTTGACCCTATTTGAAATCTGTTTTCCATCATTCAGCTTTATCCTTTTAAATAAAACTCCAACCTAATTTAACGCTGCAACGCCATGTTGCTCGTTCTCGCTAAAACTGTTTAAACACAGATGGCGTGATGTCATGTTGAGATATCTGCAGCTACATTGCAATGGGGTTTAATCGAGTGGAGTTCAAGGTGGAGGTATTCTGTGCAGCCAGGGGTGAATATATGTGTAATGAAACAGTTTCAAACAGTACTTATGTTTGTTATCATTGTGGTGGACTGGCAGCATGTGACACAATGGTATTATTGTCAGCTATAAAATGACTTTTATTCCCACTAACATTAAACTTAGTTTCAGCTTAATTTGCACTGAACACTGGAAACTCTTCCTGTGCCACACTGTTAAGAGTAGGAAGCCGTTTCAAATGAATCAAGGCGACGGGAGTTGAGGACAGTTGATGAAGAAAAAGATTTCATATCAACACTTAGAGTGTCGATTAGGTGAGAAAACGACATTGCAGCCCTGTCAATCATCCTGGCTTCATGCTCGGGGGGGAAAAGCATGAGCTGCTACTCGCGTAAAAGTCAATAGAATCAAATACATAACCAAAACACTTTTAAAAACCTGTTTTCATTCGCTTCTTGTTTCTGAACTAAGAGAGTTCTACCAACAACATGCCCCTTGTGTAATAACATATAAATAATGTGTCTTTAGTGATTTCTTGACATCAGTCTGTAAGTCACGGTCAGAAAAGACCTCCGGAGTTTATCATACATTTCAAACAATAATAATATGAAATGTGAGTTTTACTTGTATAAGATATCTGACACATTTTCATTTATCCTATCACTTTCTGGGTATGGAAGTGTCGCTTTCTACCACAACAGATTGTCACAGCCACTTTGAACGTGTGCGAACAGATTGTGCTTTGAAAAAGAAACGGGCGCCTGCAGCAACATTTCACGTCTGCATCCCATCTCTGTCTGAAAATGAGACTAACATCTTTACATTATACATCTTCAAAAACATATCCATTATTCATATCCCCATATTTTAATACTATTAGCACTTCTATGCCGCCCACCTAAATACCTGTGTTTCCTATCAAAGGAGCAGTGACAGTCGCTTACTTTGTTTGGGTGTAAAGAGACGGGTTGGGATTAAAATATTACTATGGGCCATCACACCAAATTAAATTAGATCTGTGAGTTGATTATATTATCCGTATGCTAAAAAAAATTGGATACAATATTGGGCACAGGAGAAACTTTGCTTCTTACCTTGTGAGCGGACTGTTGTGTTGTTTGTATAGACAACACACACACAAACACACCGCGCTCCCACCTGTGTGGGTGGAGGTGTGGCCACTGCAGGCAGCTGAGTGGGGCAGCATATGGAGTTTCTAATTGGGTAGAACAGCACAGCTGGAGGACACCAGTCCAGGACCTGGCCTCTGGTAATCAGTCCCACAATCCTCAGCCCTCCTCTGCACATCCACCCGCTGGCTGGGGGGGGGGGGGGGGGGATGTGCTTCACTCCTGAAACCGAGAGGAAACATGTCCACTTAGAGTGCTTTAATTCTGAATCATGTCAATGTCATATTAAAATAGTGACAGGACATCGACATCCTGGACATTTAGCTGTTGTTCCTTTTGAGATGAATGCAATCCCCTGCCAATTGACTGTAATGTAATTTCCCATTTTTTACTGACTTATTTTCTGACCAAATGTTGTACACAGTCTCACTGAAATCCCTGTATAACTGATTGATTATCACTAAACACACTATACATGTCAGCTCTTAAACATGCAGTATATGTTGTGTAAAGGTCATGTCTCCATCATATTATTCTGTATAGAAAACTCTGGACACTGCAGATCTTTTTTTTTTCAAATCCAATGTTCCCTAAGTAACTTTTGGAACAGTAGGACCTGGTTAAAGTGTATTACTCTCAAGTCAATGTTGAAATGTTTACAAAAAGGAACCATGATCAACTATTTACTTTTTTTTCTTTGTATGTAGATTTAAACAAATGTAAATACCTGTAAGTGCATTTTAACCCAATATTGTTTGTTCTGTTTTATGCATTGTGTGTGTTATCATTTTTCTTGCATGTAAAACCATCCCAGTCAGAGACATTAACTAATTAAACTACATTTAGTTTAGTTAATTTGCAACACTACGTCACCTGGTACGCTTTATACAAATCTGTCTTCCATACAAACATTAATGTGCAACAGCCAATTTATTGAAGGAAGAATAATGCCGTTTTCTATTAACACATTAAGGTTATGAGCATTTTATAAGATATTAATCCTGCAACAACAGGTTTATAGTGTCTGAGCGTTTTAAATTTAACAGCAGGAACAGAGGCAGTCATGCGGGTTTTAGGTATAATCAAGTACTCAAAATAAATTAGTTGCACTCCTATTAGGGACCAGTAAATTAAAATCCCTATTTGGCTTCAGTAAAGTGAACACGCACCTCAACATAAAGCAATGCAAACTAAATAGGGAGAGTTGTTAAATGTTTGAGGAACTGAACATTGACAGCAGAAGGCTCATTATGGAGTAAGTGTCAGGATTACAAAAAATAAAAAAATGACATGCTTTGCCTTTGGGGTTCATTTTCCGGCTTTCTTCTGCCTCAATTAAGAAATTATCTATAAATAGTGATGCAGTGAATTAGATCCCGGACAGAATCCCGTTTGTATCACCACACCATCACCATTACTACACCCTCAACCACTCCACCTCGCTGTCATCAGCTAGTGACATTGATTGAGAAACGCTTGCGACTCAGCGTGCGATCAGTGGCGCCTTCATTTGCAGCTCGGCACCACGCACCGTGCCTATAAAAGCTGATAATGTGATAATTAAAAGAGCTGACAGCAAAGAACTGTCAGCGAGATACCCTGATTTACCAACCTCTGATATATCATATACCTCTCAAATTACCAAGCTTCCACTCTGGAAATATGACACTTAAAATATCCATTGAAGTAATTAACTATAATTTAGGATAAAAAAAGTTAGGAAGTCTCGGTCAAGGTCAGTTTTTTGATAAAAAGACATATTTAAAACATCAGATTCGGACCTGTAAAAAAGGATTTCTTGCAGACAAAAGATCACTGCCATGTCCCTCTCTTTCCCTCTCAACCACACCATGATTTATTACCTGAAAAGACAAGAGAACTAATTAGTGGAGTAATTAATTAATATAAATTTGCATATTTGCATTTGCAATTAGTGCAGTCAACTGATTAGTCTGAGATGGGGAGTTTGACTCATCAGATGCTAGGGTGTGTGTGTGTGTGTGTGTGTGTGTGTGTGTGTGTGTGTGTGTGTGTGTGTGTGTGTGTGTGTGTGTGTGTGTGTGTGTGTGTGTGTGTGTTGGACCAGGACGATCAGCAGGCCAGCTGAGGCATTTTTGGGGGGAGGCGGTGATGAAAGGATTTTTTTTTTGTTAGTATTTTTCTTTTTTGGGGGTGTGTACAGTATCTTTGCACATGCTCGCTCACACACACTTGCCAGTATTAGTGTGAACACATGTGTGGTGCTCTGTCTCAGGTATGTAAAGTCACCAGTGTGCTGTCCTTGTTGCTCCCTATCTTTCCCTTCCTGTGGTCCCTTTACACTCTGACCTCACACTAAGGTGTCATCATTGTCCTGCTGATCGATGTCCAATACAGAGAGATTGATAAGCTGCTGTAATTGATTCTCCTTGCAACAAGGTCATTCACAGGAATACATTGTGTGTGCGCTTGTGTGTGTGTTCCACATAACTGAGGAGTGCATATACCCATATCGAGTGCCAGCTGTGCCCCTGTGTGGATTTGGCAGCGTGCCACTGGGCCTTTTCCACGGGGTGTACTTAATGTGTACGGTCCTGAGGTACCAACACTGTTTCGCCCCCCCGGTGCCACACCATCCTCTGCAGGTGAGGGGCCTGCAGGAAAGTAAGAAGTGTAACAATTAATCGATTAGACGATCAATTAGAAAAACTAAAACACAATTATTCTGATAGTCGGTTGATCGTTCAAGACGTTTTTTTAAATCATGAATGCCCTAAGTTCTCTGGATGTAGCTTCTCCAATGTGAGGATGTGATGATTTTTTCTCTTGTAATCTGAATATTTATAGGTTTGAATTGTTGGTTGAGATAAACTCTGGACTCTGGGAAAATGTAACAAGCCTTATTCATTATTTTCTAATTCTATCTAATAATTCTCATACAATTAAATCCAATAAGATGTCCTTTATGAGCTGCTTAAGAGGACCCTGAACACAACATTAGAGTTAACAGACTGGAGTATATCTCTGTATAATGTAAATCTTCAATCTTTGTTTTCTTTCAGCTACTTCTCAGAAATGCATTTCTAATTGGTTTCATTTAATGTAATATCTTGCTTGAAGTTTTATGGCAGATTTCCCACCAATGTTATACTGCATGTTTGCATTAACTGTGTTTGTTGTTGTATCTTTTACATCGTTTTGATAATCAAATTCTTGAAGAAATGCATGGGCTTTATGGACTTGGCCTGGAAACCGAAGGGTGATGAGTTCAAGTGCCAGAACGGACCAAGTAAGGAGTGTACTATAAGGGGTGCCAGTTGTCCTATAGGCTCTGCCAAGGTGCCCTTGAGCAAAGCATCAGCTCACACACTGATACCCAGGCACTGTATGTTCTAATAGCTGCCAATCATTCCTAATAGGATGGGTTAAATGCAGAGATAACATACTGTATTACTGTCTAGGGCTGTGTACATGTGTGTGACAACGAAAGTGATTTATATTTCCAACTATTCAGAAGAAGCATTGAGTTTTTATAGCAGGGGCTTATTTACCCCAAAACGTGAGGTCTGCTCCATTAATGATGTTGTTTTAGTTTAAGACTAATCATCACTGTTTCTGGTTGTCTTTCATTCAATGTAATACATCTGAGATACAACACAACTGCCATTTATATTCTCCAATTAAATCTGTTCTTATTTACTATCTATCTATCTATCTATATCCTTCTTTCTTATCTATATATCTGACCTGTTGAAGATGCCTGCAAACTCGAACAATCTCAATTTTTTTTCCACAACATACGACATTCATTTATCTTTCTTACACGCAGAGATGCAGATATTAGTTGTTATCCTCTCCGGTCTGTGTTTCTTGACGGTAAACGCGGGCCTCCCGGTGCCCATTACCGGAGCTGCCAGATGATCGGTACGATATGGAGATCCCATGGGACAGTGAGCACGTGGTCTCGCCTGCCACAAGACGTCAGCGGCAGATGGCATGGGTACCCGCTGTTGGCATGAGTGTCATTCCTCAAAGAGAGAGGGAAGGGAAAGAGAGAGAGAAGAGGGAGAGCTCCACACAGCCAGGCAGAGAGAAGGGAGTGCGCACAGTTCTGCTTTTCTCATAATCTGTGGTTTGCAAGAGAAGAAGCTGCAGCGCAGATTCAGAGGAGATATTTGGGAACATGCATGGTGCAAACTGACCTGAGGTTAGTATTAACATTGTTATATTATGTATTAATGAAGATGTGTTGTTTTTGCTTCTCTTTAAAAACAATGTGGCTTTTATCAGGTATTATCACTAAATATGTGACAAAAGCCTTTAAACAAGGTTCCTTTTTACAATGAAGTTGAGTGTCTTTGAAAAGGTGACATTGGCCTTGCTTGCCAATTTGTTCCTCTTCCTCTTGGGAGGACCTATGTAATTAACTGGCAACCTTCAAAAGGAGTCTGTGTTATACTCTATCCTCATCGTTTATGTTTTTTGGCTTTGATTTTACAGGAAATATGTTGACATTGCCATTCGAGGAACCTCATTTGATGCGTGAGCCGCGGTTCGGTGCCAGTTATTCCCGTGAAAGCCTGCCTGAGAGCCTGGAGAAGGAGCACGACAGGTCCAACTCTGACATGAGGGAGGCTGAGGAGGACATGTCCGACAGAGAGGAGGAGGAGGAGAGGGAGAGCGAGCAGGATGACAACGGGCTCCCTAAAAAGCGAGGCCCGCGAAAAAAGAAGCCCGGTAAGGAGTTCGAACGGACCAAAGTACGGCGGCACGAAGCGAACACCCGGGAGAGGTGCAGGATGCACGGCCTGAACGACGCGTTGGAGAGCCTTCGCAAAGTTGTGCCGTGCTACTCAAAAACTCAAAAACTGTCCAAGATCGAGACCCTGAGACTGGCTAAGAACTACATCTGGGCCCTGTCAGAGACCCTGAGCGCGGGGAAGAGACCGGACCTGCTCGCCTTCGTGCAGACTTTGTGCAAAGGATTATCTCAGCCCACGACCAACTTGGTGGCCGGTTGTTTGCAGCTGAACGCGAGAAATTTCCTCACAGACCACAACGGAGAGGTCATGTTCTCTGGCAGGTCGCCATACGATGCCGTGTACCCGTACCCGGGCTCAGACGTGAACACGCCCCCCGGGCACAGCGGCAGCAGCGTGGACGGAGGGGCCAAGCCGTTCAGACACTACAGCTACAGCGGCGCGTACGAGCCCTACTACGAGAACCCGTCCCCGGAGGGCGGAAGTCCGCCTTTCGACGGGCAGATGAGCCCCCCGATGAACTTTAACGGGATTTTCTCCCTAAAACACGACGATCCACCAGACTACGGGAAAGGCAGCCACTATGGCATGCGCTACTGCAGTGCGCCAGGACGCACGGCTCTTGCGCACAACTCCATGTACCGAGTGTCCCCAGAGGGCCGCTTCCCCTACGATTTGCACGTCCGCAGCCAGTCCTTCCAAGCACAAGGGGAAGTTAATGGCTCTTTCCACAATTAATCAATCAGCTGGACAAAGTTCAAGTTTCAGAAGCGATGCAATTTCCCCCGCAGATGTCGAGAGTGGACTCCAGACACGCTGATGCACTGCAAAAATGCCAATTTAAACAAGTCATTTAATGTTGAATACTCAGTCTTGTTTTTACTTTGAACCATGATTTAAATCTGCAAATTAGATATGATAATTTACTTCACAAAACGTGTGTCAATAAGGCAGAAAAAAGATACAACGAGGCTTTTGCTTTGGAATGAAATTAAACGATTTCATTCTGAAGGCAGATCTCTGATTCAATCAACGAACATTAAAATGTAAAGGCTCACTGCCCCATTTGTTTTGCATATGGAAAACCACAAATGTAAAGAAATGTGTTAAGTACACATTGTTTTACAGTTAGAATGTATTATATGTATTTGTTAATGGCTGCACTGCAGATGTAAGTCAGGTTATTTAAAGCTAATATTGTGACAATTAATTCGATGTTCTGCCTTTTAATAAGGTTCCCAGCAGTCAGTAAAAGGATTTTCGTGGCGAAATAAAATCAGCTAAATAAACAACCGGGGAAGAAGAATCTGAATAACCTCATCAGGGAAGTTTGCTGAAACATGATTGGAGTTCAGAGATTCAGTCTGTTAGCAATAAAGGTCAATTGAGCTATGCAAGGCAGCCAAATGCAATCTTTGCTTAAACAATGATAAATGTCTATTTCCATTCACAAGGCGTTTCTCATTATCTAATATATATTTAAAATTAGGACAATTAGGACCTACACAAAATGAATTATTACAAAAAGTGTTTGGTGCACGTGTTTAGGAGACCTGATGATGATGTCATCTGAACTGGTCCTATAAATACAGGAAGTTTTGGGGGGAAAAAGTTAATAAAAAACTAAATGCATTTGTATTTGGAGTAAATAGTGTGGCATCGAGGTGAATGTAAATTATTATTGTATTCATTTATTTAAGCTTATTTATTATAAGTCCTTCAATTTGAATGTGGATAATATATTATTAAAAAAATATTGTAAAATCAACAGTTGACATGTGAATTGCCATACATTTAAAGTTTGTTTCTGTTGCATTGGTGTATATTTCACTGCAGATGGAAGTAAAATAAATTTGTGTGAGGTTAACAAGATGTTTCCAAACTATATGAAACATGCCTTAAAAAAAGATATGCTGACGTCAATATGCAACGAAATGACCGTTTTGGATAGTTTGATGTGAACTTTTTACAGAGTGATGCACTTCATGTATTCCTGCACAATGTTGGTGACTGTGCTCCCATAAATTGATTTTGTAACTTTACCCGAATGAAGAATGATTATTGGATATATTCTGAACTTTTATTTCTCTCTTTAGCACACACACTCTTGAAAACTCGTTATGGATCGAAATATTCGTGAAGTAATGTGTTAATGTTTTGTGATGTGCTTGTCTCAATAAAATGAAGAAGCTGTGAGGGGCTTTCTGTGCAGCTTCTTGACTGTCTGTGAAAACCATCGACAGGAGGAAAATGGCGATTGAATAAATGTGATATTAATAAATCAAAAAAAGCCCCGGACATAATTGTTTTTATTTATTTTGAGAAATTGAATCTTTTAATAACATTGCAACCTTTTGAGTTCCAGGTGACAGTGCGTAAAGGCCTTGCGTGTAGGCCAAAAGCAACATACGATGTGAATAATATATATATATTTAAATATATGTTGAGTTTTAAACTGTAAAAGGGAATGTTATCAATTATTTTTTCAAACGATACAAATGTAGTTTATCTTAAATTGGCATTCTTAATTAATTAAACACACATCTGTGATAGCCTACGTTACGCAAATATAACGCTGAGTTTTTTGTAATGCTTTGTCTGAAATTGGCTTGTCGATATAATTTAATTTAATTTCAGTTGATCAGATGGCTGATTTGTGAAAAATGTGCCCACGAGGTGTTGGATGTGAGCCAGAGATCGCAGTCCTCTGGTAATCCCTGGAGAATGATACTTATGTTAAATCTGTCCCGCGTCTCTAGGAAATATAAAAGTTTATTTTCCGGCAGTATTTGGAAAAATCTATTTGATTTCGCTCTCCTGCTCTTTAGATGATCCTAAACTCTCGTGTTTAAATACAAATACACGCCTATATTTAATTTATATGTAACTCGTGGATAGCCTACGCACCGTTTGCAGGTTATAGTAAACAAAACTATACTACGTGGAAGAAAGAACAAGTCAACTGGTTTACTTGTGTTTCACTTTCACTTCACAACTACTGTTTCCTGCTAAACGTTCCATTAATAAAACCTGGTAAAACAGCAAAACTCATTTATTTAACCAACACTATAGGCTACCATCATGGAAAACGTTCAAAGAGAAACTCCAACGACTCACACGACAGATGCGGATAATTTTAACATTTGGATAAGGCACCGACATATATCCAAATCTTAATGTATTCCTAATTCATAAAATACATCTAAAATAACGCAGGAGAAAAATGCAGTTTAATATTTAAAGCAATAATTGTACAGAAGCTTAAGATGCCACTGAAATCAAAGTTACCTGCAAGAAACTAACCTCAAAGAATATGACACCTTAACAGCTTTCAGCACCTTTCTGTAATGAACCCTGACTGTCTTTTTGACATTTGATAATTAGATAACTGTGACTTTAAGGAGATGACAGATATGTGAGAAATAGTGTATGAACTACATGGAACGCAGTTTGAGAAAGGACCTTCAGATCTGTATGTGACATGTGGGGAAAAAGAGAAAGGAGAAGAAGAAGAGTTAGAGGAAGAAATGAACCTATTCCAGCATTTATTCAATTATGAAGTTGAACTAATGACTCAGAATCATACGATAACAGTTTGCAAATAATGGTAAAACTCTTGTTCTCTTTCATTTCTGTAGAGACATTTACAGTGTTCTCTAGCGTTAAATCACATCATCATATCTGCTTTAAAGATGCAAACGACATTAAGATGAAATCCTTACCAATGTTTGAACTAATTTAATTTGATAGCTAAATGAGCAAACATTGAAAAAACCAATGGCAACACAAAGTGAGCCTAATGGAACTTCTCATTTATTAGTTTTAGACATCACTAACCAGAAATCAACACAAATACACAATGTAATCTTCCTCTTCTGCGTATTTAACTTAAAATCATTTAAAATGGTGTTAAAGCTGACATTTTGTCGATTTAGATATCAGTGCTGCTTTTGGTGAATTGTATTTCTGGCAGATCAACTTGTACTGTAGAAAAAAACAAACAAAAATAAGGAAAATTAAGGGTTTATTGCATGTATTATTGAGAAAAGGTGTTGTTTTCCCTTCATTCCCTCACTCATCCCTCTCTCCCCTATATCATCATTAAACTGGAAGTCCGGGTTACTGGAGGTCCCTCTGGGGCCCTAAAATCAGCTCTTTAGCCCCCCATCCGTCACGACCAGGCCTTATTTATCCCATTCACTAAAATTCTCACCATGTCAGTCTTACTGCTGTTTCTACCAGGCGGTGTGTGAATATACATATGCACAGGAGGATTTAAATCCCTCCTGGGGCCTCACAGAGAGGCTGACGAGGGTGAGGAGGAGTTGAGGGAGAGAGGGGGGGGGGGGTGTTTCACGCCCACAGGGTCCACAGGGCGGCGTGCAGCAGTTTAGCACGGGGTCAAACGTGTACACGTACCCCTACATTCAAGCAGCTCATTAAAGCTGCGTTGAGAGAGAGCGAGGCAGAGAGGGGGAGAAAGAAGTATAGGGAGAGAGAGAGAGAGGGAGCATATGGCCCGGCTCTGTGTGGGAGGTGAAGGACAGGAATGGAGGATATATATCGTACAGAGGTGAATCTGCAATCTGAGATGTAATGTCATAATTAGTGCAAAACAAACATTGTGTTTCTATAGGGAGAAGTTTCAGAATGACAACAGTCACCTCAGAAGTTGGGAAAAGTTTTCTGCAATCACCTATAACCCCAAAACACAAATGAATCTGTGTATGTATTTTATATTTGAAATATATCATGGTAATTTATTGTAATTAGGAGCCTTTATTTTCCACTGCAATGTCTGAAAATCGTAGCACCAGTCAAGAAAAAATGAAAATAATGGTTCCCGCCACGTCGGCAAGCATCCTCAAATTTTGTGCCATTCCCAAGCCCCAGATGGTGTGGGATGGGAAACGTTCCCCCATTAAATTCCTAATAATCATTTCTCCCGCGGAATCGGGGGTGGTGGCAGAGGGGATGGAGGAGGGTGGGGTGCGAGAGTGTGTGTGTGTGTGTGTGTGTGTGTGTGTGTGTGTGTGTGTGTGTGTGTGTGTGTGTGTGTGTGTGTGTGTGTGTGTGCGGCTGGGAAGTGAGGATTGGGTTTGTGGGTGAGGGGAGTAGAGGGATTTGGTGTTTTAATTAGACAGATTTAAGGAGCTGAACCCCCCCCTCAAACTGTGTGTGTGTGTGTGTGTGTGTGTGTGTGTGTGTGTGTGTGTGTGTGTGTGTGTGTGTGTGTGTGTGTGTGTGGAAAGAGACTCACAAGGATTCATTTATGCCTATATTTCGGTGCGTGTGGGTGCATGTGTGAAAGAATTACACATGAGTATAGACACGTGTGTGCGCGAGTGTGTGTTGCAGGTCGCGGCAGGGCTGATGCTGCTGCAGAGGAGGCCTGACACTCCGGTACCACGGGCCAGGATCTCATTAACGTGTCAGATTGGTGGATCAGTCTCTCTGGCAGCCGGCCCGGCCTCTCACAGGAAGTACTTTCTCTCTATCTGTGAACTTGGCACTGAGAGGTTAGAGAGGGAGGGAGGATGAGGGGAATATATTGGCCTGAAGGAGAGAGGAGAGGCAGAGGCACTAATTATAATATTTGGTCAGATTGGATAAATATTGGGTGAAGGATTGTGGTTTAAGAGCTGCTTTTATCCGTCCGGGAAATTAATGAGTGATGAATAGGAGCGTTGGTTTCCGTGGAGTGAGAGAGTCAGACTGCACTTGCACTATTTCGGAGGTGGAGATATGCTAAGTATGTGACAGGAGCATCTGTCACTACATCACCTTTGTGCTTTGTGCTCTTTGTCTAGGGGTACTGCATGCATGTGTGTGAGAAAGTGTGTGTGGCTACATTATGAGAGAGTATCGGGTGGGTTTTGGAGCAGGTGGGAGGCAGACAGGGGTGTGATCCTCTGACACCCCAGCAACACCCTATTTCAGGGCACACTGAGAGACACGGTGCTGCTGGGTGGAGAGGAATCCATTCCCTCGACTGTGAACATGAGTGTGTGGTAGTCATGACGGCACTGTGCTGTGTGAAAAATGTCAGGGACAAATGTGGACTCCTAAATATATTAATTTCACAAGTTTAAACAGCATATTGAACACTAAAACCTCGTTATATCTTGTAGAATATTGTTTTTTTTAGTGCTGCAGATTTTAAAAACAAATATAATCGAGCTGCTTTCAGCTTAGTGAACAATAACGGCATTAATGTCATGGATAAAGTCATGCTGGTAAGATAGATGGATAGACAGTTCACTCAATTGCAGGTTGCAACGTCAATTTCCATAGCACCCATCCTTCTGTTGATATGTCAAACCCCATCTACATATGGGTGTTAACAAAGTTAGGAAAAATTACACTAGATAGATATACACACTTTTCTAGACATTAAGTCAAATATTAAGTCCAGAAGTTTAAAGAATACCAAATGTTCTGTTTGAGGTCTTAAACCCGTAGACCCTCTTTATGATCTCAAATCACATTATTTAATCAGATTGCTACCTTCTGATTTTTTCTAATACTTTGACTTTTTTTGACAGGCTAAACATTATTTTTTTGAATGAGGGAACAACGTTTTCTTATTAGAGGTCTAACTAGTTGGACCAAACTAACCCTTAACATAAGTATCGTCACTCTGCAGGACAACTTATATTCTTTGTCTATATTTTAGTCTATTATCTCCGTCAGGCATAAACATGAATGGACTTCATGAGATCTGTGATTGACTGTCTGTCTGAAAGTGGCTTATCTTCCTTGACCCATCAGCATAATATATTTTGGCCATGTTTATGAGTGTATTCCTAAGGACAACCTGTGTTTATGCGGGATTTTTAGAAATCGTTTAATTGACTGTTTATATTAATAACGTCATTAATTACTCCTCGTACATGGCCGCTAGGGCCCGCAAGTTAACCACAA
The DNA here is from genome assembly GCF_902827165.1 of Trematomus bernacchii. Classification (NCBI taxonomy): domain Eukaryota; kingdom Metazoa; phylum Chordata; class Actinopteri; order Perciformes; family Nototheniidae; genus Trematomus; species Trematomus bernacchii. The sequence goes on from NW_022987599.1 coordinate 439,323, forward strand.
CGGCTTCAGGAGCGGAAGGCAAATCCGACAATCTGCTAGGCTAAAAACGAAACTCACCTGATCTGATTGTGGGACACATTTCTGCTTTACCGTGGTCTAAAAACTGACATCCATTGACACGTTTGGTCTCATTTTGATCCGTAGGCCTATAGGCTATAGCAACTTCAGATAAATCCCATTCCTGGTAAGTTATGATCCACTGAAGTTAGGCACAATGCAAACTGAGTAAATCTCTGTTTGTGTTACCTTTTTGACCCTTTTCAATGTAAGGAAGCCGAGAGGGTACAATTCAGTGAAACTTAACGTTTCCTTGTTTGTGAGGGGAGGGGGCTCGCCTGGCAGGGTTCAGAACTGCACTTTGTTCACTTTTAAAGTTTAGTTTTTAATTATTTTATCATTATTTAAACGTTTTGTCTCCACAAATGTGCAAATCCAAGTAAGTGTCAAAGTGGCGGATTAACACTTCAATACATTACTTCATGTTGGATTTTAACAAAGTGAGAAAAAAATACACATAGATAGATAGATAGATAGATAGATAGATAGATAGATAGATAGATAGATAGATAGACATAAGTACTTTCTGAAAAGCTCCACTGACACTAATGTTTTACCACCATCTCCCGCATTTGGAAATGAGAAATCACCTACATTAAACATGTAAGAACAAGTAGGAAC
>NW_022987600.1:0-137500 GCF_902827165.1 Trematomus bernacchii
TCATCGCGACGCGATGTTTACATGAGAACAGCTGTGAGTCCGTGCAGAAAGCAGAGCATGTGTATAATATATATCATCATAGTAAACAGGCCTACTCTCTTATTTGCTTTAGTTTAGTAGATATCTACAAACAAAGTTCGATATTTTTCTAAAACCATTTAGTGCTTCACATAATAATACACAACGGCTGTAGCCTGATGATATGCTTTAGGAGTGTAGGTGCGTGTGTGTGTTGGGTGTGTCATGTGTGCGTAGATGCAGCGGACAGACAGGTCTCAGTTGGTTTGGTGTCCTCTGCTTACTTGTAATACTTGTAATAAAACTTTTGGCCCCTCATTTATTTCCCTCATTGTAGCGACCAGAGGGGGGGGGGGATATATCCAGTCTCTGATAGTGTTACGTTATTATGATGAGTGCTCTGTTTGATTCTAAAATTGTATATATTTTATAAATATTACATATATGTGTGTGTGTGTGTGTGTGTGGTGTGTGTGTGTGTGTGTGTGTGTGTCTGTGGTCTGTGTGTATGTCCGCATCTGTAGCCTGTTATTGTCTCATTATACCGCACTGTGAATGAATTAAAAGTAAATTATAAGTCGTCATGAACACATCTGTCCATCAGACAGAGTGCTGCTGTGCCTCCTGTCATCATTAATGGACGTCTCTTTAAAATGACCGCTCAGAGGAGAGGAGTTCTCATTTCTCTAACCGCCTGCTGCTTCCCCTCTCTCTCCTCGGCTCCCCTCCTCGGCTCCTCCGCTCGCATCTCCTGTGGGCGGGACTAAGTCTCGAGGATAGGAGTCGAGGAGGGGAGTCGAGGAGGGACATTTGATGACATGAGAAAGGGCCCTGGGTTGCATTCGAATAGTCCATTTAGTTTAGGAACCTTCCTAACGGAGTGAAATGACCCGGAAGTCCCTCAGTGGCAGCCATGATAAGTGCCGTTCGAATTCTCTAAATTAAAAGGAAAGGAGGTTTCAAACTTCCTTTATAACCTCCTTTAGCTTAGGAACCACTGGACCTCCCTAACCGAAAGGAGAGGAGAAAATGCTGCCACAATGCCTGCCTTGCGGCGCGGCATTTGCCGTCACACAACAGTCGGCCGTTCACGGAAACAACCGATTATGAACGAGAAATGATATCATGAAAGTTACGGTGCTTATTAAGCATTTTAAAACGTATGTGGTAAGTTGCCAAAGTGCTTTGTTTTGAACGTTCATCAGTATTATAATCAAAAGAGAAATATGAACGTTAGTTTTGACTGAAATGATCAAATAAAGTCAACATTTCACAGTCTTTACTGAGCTGTGTGGGGTTTGTTCAACTTTTAAAAGATGTTGAATGGTGATATACACAGTGATAGATGTTAAGGACTAACGTTTATAATAAATACATTTGTATTGATTTTAAGATCTTTTCATACAATCATACGTATTGGGATCATTTGTATTAATGAGGACCGGAGGGAGAGGGTGACGAGCATAAGTTTCACTTTCCTTTTTTATTTCAATTCCAACTTTGGTCATGAAGAATATGTTTCTCTGTTGTCCCCGTTCATAAAGCATAAAACAACAGCATCAGAGCACGGTGCAGAGTCTCTAGATGAGTTTACAGTAGTCCCTCGTTCTTATTAAACATCCATGTTGTAGTCCGCTGTATAGAAAACTGTAGTTTCCATAGTTTCCCCACAGCAGCAGGCGCACATTTATGACCTCTGCTGGCGCATCATAAACACGTCGGATAGTGAAAGTGCAGTCGGATTCTCTAAAGTACCGCAGTCTCTTCTCCTAAATCCCTTTGAATTCTCCTATCCACTATCCCTTAACCCCATGACGTTTCACTCCGAGGTCAAGGAATAGACGATAGGGTTAGAATTTAGGAGCTGTTTTTTGGAGTATTCGACCGCAACCCTGCAGAGGTTTCATTAAGTGTATTTACACCAGCTTAGTTTACAGTTAATCAGGAATCAGAAGTGTGAAGGACCAGGGTACGCAAAAATCAGGAATGCAGATTGAGGTGCAAAAATAAGGATTTTATTTACCCAATATATGTACAGTTTTAAGATGGGTAATAAAATCAATTAGGTTTAAACAAAAAGGTGTAGATATAAACATACACAATCTAGCATTTAACGCATAAACAAAACGTCACAAAAATGGGTGACATCCTGTGTGCTCTTCTGCCCAAGAGCAACTCACATACCCCCCCTCATCTCCACACTGCAGGAATGTTAGCCCTACTGGCCAGTCCATTGTTGCGTGCAGGGGGTACAGGCTCTAAAAAAAGGGTGGCTTAAATGGAGTGGCCTCTTTAAACACCCCTCAGGGTTTGAGAGGAATGGCGTAGTCCAATTAGCTGACACATCTATGAAGGCAGGTGTTTTCCATCAGCGCAGCCTTTGGCAGGAGCACGGTGAGCTGTAAGTGACACTGACAATATGATTACATACAACACAATTAACAATAGATATTTTAAACAATATTGCGTGCACTCAATCTAGCAAAAACAAAGCTGTTTCAAATCAATGTGTCTGTGTATGTCTGATGTAAACAAAAGCATAACCTTTAGGATGTGTGTTCGTTTGTGAGGCTTGTAGCCCTCACAAGAAGTTATCTTATTTAACACAACAGCTGTAATCTTGGAAGAAAGAGACTCACAAAAAACTTAAAATGTGTGACAAAAATAGTCTCAAATTATCTTTAAATAAAGGCTAAAAGCCATCGGATAAGAGCTAAAGTCTAAAAGCTATCGGCTAACAGCTGAAGTCTAACAGCTATCGTCTAAAAGCTATCGCTAACAGCTAACGGCTAACAGCTACAGTTATTATTCTAGTTCGGCTCTGGGTGAGTAACAGTTTATTTGTAATGCTCAGCTGACTTTATGTTAGTTATTTATTACACCAGTTGTCTTTAAGACAGTTTGAGTTGTTGTGTGGTGCTCTTTACCATAGATATGGTTTTAAATATATGCTAACTAGCTTATTAGCATCTCCACTCACCGTGACGTAGCATTTTTCCCATTGAAATGAATGGGGTTCTTCAGTTAGCAGCTAACGCTAAGCTAAGCGACGGTTTAGCTCATTAAAATATAAATATATATACTTTATTTAAATAATGATTTATCTTAAACTGGGAAATGATTGTGTCACAGCAGAAGTGTTTTCAGGCATTACACGAGTTAAACATATTTAAAAGATGCAATAAGATATAATAAATGAAGCATTAGCAGCAAGTTTACACACAGGACACATGACTAGAGTATCTAAAGAATACACAATATACAGAAAATACTGTATACATGGAGTACATTAAACAGTCTCACTAGCTAATGTTTGCTTTCTGTGTTAACTTAGTGATAGTTAATGACACAGATAGCGTTATAACCGTGGTTCAAACAACCATTAATGTCATTTTCTATGTGAATAAAGTCATTTTAATGAAATAAAAGTGAACAAACTGTGAGCTGTAAATTAGAATGTAAGTTGCTACACAGATTATGAAGAATTATATCTAAATATTTGTATTATATTAATAATAATTTAATAATAATAACTTTTTATCGTAATGGTTAAAGTCATTTGCATGTAACGTTAATAACTATCTGACCTTTCTACAATTTTCTCCTCTCTGCTTAGCATCACATTGACTAAATTGATCAATTTGGAACATGTTTACGTCACAGCAGCATAAGACAAGGCACTGCACATAATGTGATAAAACACTAAATATAAGCAATATAAGTGTGTGTCTTTTATTCTCATTCAGGTGGAGGAAATACCTTAATTACTTTCTCTAACATTATTTATCCCACAGTATACTCATAAGTTATATGCATACCGTTTAGTTTGAGTAAACGCTCCCTTTTTACCTTCAGCATATTGTTTTAGTACGGTAACTCTTCTTTATTACCGTTAGCATACTGGTTTCTGTTAGGTAACTCCTTTATGTTACAGGATGAATCCTCAGTTTATTGACTTGTTGTTTCTAGTCTCCTCCTGACTGACAGAGTCCTGGAGCTGTGAGTTTCTCCTCTTCAGTGAAGCAGCTTTATTACTGTCTCCTATTGTCGCAGACAAAGTAGCATTAAATGGAAATACTCAAGTAAAGTAAAAGTACCTCTAAATAGTACTTAAGTACAGTACTTGAGTAAATGTACTTAGTTACTTCTCACCTCTGCTATGAACCTACGAAGTAGCTGTAGATTAGTTTTGTTGTGGTTGCATTGAGTTGTCTTGTTTTGTGTCAGCTGTAGTTGTGTTGATTATTTCAGAGACCCAGCCGGAGAAGGAGAGCAGCATGGATGAGAACAAGGAGACCCCTGGAGCTCAGGTCAGTGTGCACTTCATCACAATATATTCCTAATTCCAGCGTTTCCGCCAGGCGGGCGTCTTGCCGTCATTTGACGCCCTTATTCAGCTCGGAACGCCCTGACTCGAGCCGAGGGCGTCCAAAAGAGTTTTTATCGCTTGAAATGACGAAAAGGACAAGGACATCCCTCTGTTGGAGGGGCAATGGAGTCTGGTGGGATTCTTTTCGCCGCCAGCAAAGCGTGTTCCTGTGACGGAAAGTGTACTGCCGGCGAGCCTTGACGGGCGGTGCTAGTGGAGCACGCGCGTGAACTGGCGAAACTGAGGCTCTGGTAAACTGTGGTAACACGAAGAGCTGTTTGGGAGCCGAAAGAGCCGGCTCTTCTTAGTGAGCCGAGCCAAATGATCCGACTCACTAAAAAGAGCCGGAATTCCCATCACTAATGCGTAAAGAGATAGTATCTATTAGGGACGGCTCAATTCAAGTCCAGGGTTTCCCACACATAGACTTTACTTGGGCCACCCAGGTTTAACGGCCACCAAAGTATATTTCGCGACCCATTCATTATTATTTTGTTTGTATCCGTCCGCGAGCACGACGCCATCTGCAATCGATTTACTAGTGGACAATGATCCCTCGCTTGCTGTACCTGTTCGCTCTGCTATCGCGTGGAGGGTCTGCTAACAAGCGACCAACAGAAAGGTTCATGTTAATGTTGTTGCACCTCACAAATGCCTAACACTGTTATCCCCAAATGAAAGATCACAACCTGTTTGGAAATATACAATATGAATGCACAATATGGTTAGATATAGGTTAGAACGTTGTTGTATACGATACCATAATACTTTAATTGTCAAATCAAGTCTGAAATGTGACTTGCATCACAGCAGCTCCATGTGTAACATCAACATAGACAAATAAGACAAACACAATACATGAGAAATTCTCTCTGCAGACCCATTCTCACAGCGTTTATCAACCTTTTTCTTACTCAATATCAAGCCACACTTATTGTTTTTACTTCGGCTGTGACTTTGTGTGTGCTCAGGATGAGTTTGGCTGTGTATCGCTAACAAGGAAACGACACCTCCACGGAACTCAGCGCATTCACAACGTCCCGACCAATCAGAGCACACTGTGCTCACAGGGAGGGTGGGGGCTGGAGCTATTGGAGCTACAACGAGCCGTTAAAGGCAGAGAGTGAAATTCAGTGAATACACGTAGGTTACAGAGATGCTGTATGAGAAACCAATGTGAGTTTGGAAAATTGCACAATATAAATCTATTCTAGACCTCAACAATGGATTTATGATCAGTGGAAATGGCCATGACATGGGAGCTTTAATGTCCTTAGTCCAGAGGTGGGGACTCGAGTCACATGACTTGACTCGAGTCAGACTCGAGTCGCATATTTTTTGACTTGAGACTTGCTTGACTAACATTGATAAAAGACTTGACTTGACTTTGACTTGGTATTCATGACTTGAGACTTGACTTAAGCTTGAGACAGATGACTTGAAAGGACTTGTCTGTTTAAAATTAAATATTTGCGTTTGTTTTTGTAGTGAGATATTACGTTTAGTTTTTTCGAAAAACGTGATTGGGTGATTATAGCGCCATGCGCGCAAACCTGGCAACCCACTAGACGGCAGGAGCGTCAGTTAACATGGCAGCGGCTAGCGTTACTCCAAAAATAGTGAAGTTTGGATTCAAGGATTATGTTGTCGATGACGCTAATAAAAGAGAACAGCGGTATGCAGGGTCTGCAGCATAAAGATCAGTGACACGACCACCACAACATCCAACTTCATTCGTCACTACAAAAAACCCCAGAGAAAGGTGCGTGAATGTGTTGTTAGCTAGAAAGCTAACGTTAAGTTTAAGCTACGTTAGACTTGGTTTCAAATCGATTAAGCATTACAAAGAGAAGACAAAACGGTAAATGAACACTAGAACCGCCAAGGGATTCATTTTGACTAACCCTGATACTGACGGGCTGTCAGGAGAGGGAGAGAGAGAGGAAAAGAGATGCCTCGTTTATTTCCCCTGTGTTATCAGAAGTTACTGTAAACTGTTGAATAATGTAGTTCATCTACTTTTAGTAGTTTGTTTAAATGTTTTAATTATGTTGTTTTGTTTGTAGAAGTGCATCATTCCTTGATTTATTGTAAAATGAATCTGAACTTTTTGATCTGTTATGATGATAAACTGAAGCAATTTCTAAATTAACCCAATTAAGTGAGTTTTAAATCGTCCTACTTAGTTTATAAGAAAATTATGAAGAGGAACAAATTAAATGATTTGAATATGATATCTATGTAGGTGCTGACGCTGTTGGTGGTTCTAGTGTTAACAGAAATTTAAATTAAATATGTGTAATGGCAAATGCCATATATGATTTTCTTACCTGGAATTCTGCCTTTTTGAACAGACTTTTTGAGTCCTAGCTATATTGTCTGCAGTTCTAGGGTTAATATGAATCTAATATGATTGTCATCGGTCTAAATTAGATTTCAAATGATTAACTGTGTATGTAATGAAGATCATAGTGTGGGTTAAATCCATTTTCATAACCACTGTCTTTTAACTGATTTAAATGCGGAAACTGGGCTTATTCATCAGAATTTTGTATGACTTGACTTGACCTGAGCAATGACTTGACTTGACTTGACTTGACCTGAGCAATGACTTGACTTGACTTGCTTGACTCTCACCACAGTGACTTGGGACTTGCTTGATACTTGTAGGTCAAGACTTGAGACTTGCTCATGACTTGCACATGTAGGACTTACTCCCACCTCTGCCTTAGTCACATATGATTTATTACTTGGATAGATTTGTATTTCTTTAGTGGGAACACAGAAGTTAATATAGTCTTTGGTAACAGTAGTTTTTTAGTTTAGTTTTTTTAGTTTATTTATTAATAGTGTCGTGGACAGTCCCCATCGATGAACTGTCACAAAAACAGTAAATGGAGCAGCTTTAGCCGACATGGCTAATTTCCAGCTGTTGTCCCCGGCCAGATGGTAATAGACAATTATAGTAGTTATTTCATCTAGTGAACCTTCCTGAAAAGTTTCCCAATCTGTCCAATCAAAACAGGCTTTCAACTGTTCCCTACTTTAATTTGTCCATGTCCTTATTACTTTCTTTTCTGGTTGACTTCCCTTCAGTTTGGTCTTATACACTGGTATCATATTCACAACATTATGATCAGAGTTCAGTATTGGTGGTCTGTATTTAGACACATAGGCTACTTTATCATTAACAAAGCATTTGTCCAGGATATTGTCTTTCCTGCTGTGATCCCTAACATACTGCTGGAACCCAGGTAACACAGTCTCCAGGCGACATTGCTTCATGTCCCCGAGCACTATTGCCGGTGCATCGGGGTGGCTGAGTTGCAGCTCGTGAACACAGTCAGCGATGGAGCTGGCCGCTGGGAGGCACGTAAACAACAAACAGTAAAATACACACAAATTCTCTAGGCCAGTGGTTCTCAACCTTTTTACACCAAGTACCACCTGAAAAATAGTTGGTTCTCCAATACCACCATATGACCAATGTTAAATTACAGTCTATGCACAGTTCATGCAGGACTCGGAGGCACATGTATTCATAATAACATTATTTGTTGTCAGCCACAGCTACATGTACAAAGGGCAGTCAATTAAATTCAATAATAGCTTTATTAGCATGACCATAGTTACATACAGTATTGCCAAAGCTCTGTATAGTTGCAAACATCTATACAAAAATACACACAAATAAACAGTTATCAGGGTTCGTACGGGTGCTGGAAATCCTTGAAAATGCTTGAAATTGTACGAGGTGTTTTCAAGGTTTGAAAAGTGCTTGAATTTTGGGAATGGTGCTTGAATTTAGGATAAAGTGATTGAAATTGTAAATGCTTTACTTCGATTTTTAGATTAAAAGAAAATGAAGTCGAGCGCGCTTAATTGCTTCGCGCTTTACATAAAACAGCTCCGCCCCGGCCTTCCCGCGCTATGCGCTGACCGGCAAGTGTTTTTGTTACGTGTGTGACCTGGGCATTCTGATGAGTGATAGATGACAGTATGCCAGGAGGTTGCCGTTTCAACGAGCGTTGGCTAGCAGAAGACAAATACAAGCCATGGCTAAGACGAGGGTCAAGCCCAAGAGTAGCCTCCTGCAAAGTGTGCAAACATAACGATGCGAGAGTCTGCGCTGACGAGCCACACACCCCACGAAAGGTACGCCGTAGTAGAGCATTTTAGATTAGGCTAACGTTGCATGTAAATACATGACACTTTTCTCTGTGCGCGGTAAAACAAGCTCGCCAAAATGGCTTCACTAGTCTGGCAGTATTTTAAGTGTCCAAAAATGACAATAAAATAGCGGTATGCAACGTGTGTGTGAAGCAGAAATCCTGCAGCTCCACCCGCTGTGACGGACCGGTGAGCGGAGCAGAACACACATTAAGAGTTAGACCTAACGCACTTAGCTATTTTATCTACCTCTGGAACAAGCTAAACTAGTTATAAATATATTTATTCTTCACTGTCGGGTCGCTCATTACTGGATCAGTGAGCTGCAGGATACTGACGGGCTGTCAGGGGAGAGAGGAAAGAGAGCGCTTCCGCTCATTTCTCCGTGTTATTATCCCAAGTTAATGTAAACTTGAATAATGTACTTCATTTGAATTTAATAATTATGTTGGTTGTTTGTGGAAGCGCCAGTGAATGAGCCCCATTAACTGAGTTTTAAACATCACTTTAAATGGAAGCAGTGTTGCCAACTCCATAGTAAGGAAGTAGCTATTGGCTGTCCTAAAAGTAGCTAGAAGTCGCTAAATGACGTCATCGCCTAATTTGCATATTTTATATACAAAAAGTGAAGAACAAAACACCCTTAATGTGTTTAGAACTACAAATGAACTTCCTTCTGTTGATTCTTTTTTTTTTTAATGTTTATGTTTGTCCATCACTTGATGACTTTAATGCTTTGGAGAGACCAACATTACATACATACATGTTGTCCAGTATTGTTAAAGAATTAGTCCCATTTAATAAAAAAAATGGTTATGTGGGATGGAATTGCTACCTTCCTTCTTTATCTGGGCTTGGGACTGGCAAAGTGACCCAAAGAGACACACTGGGTGTTTCTCAATCACGAGTACGCTTGCTTGGTAGCACATGTCTGCCGAGCATCTTGCTTCAGAAGCGAGGCAAGAATACTTCCTGGCATTCGGAAAACGAAGAGTGGAACACGCTAGCAAGTGTGCAGGTGTGCGTCATATGAGAGGCCCCACCTTACATCTTCCGCCACAGATTTGGGGAAATTGGTCCGTGCGCAAAGCATTGTGGGGATTTTAAGACCGCAGAGTCTACTCATGTGCAGCCTCGATATTTCTCCAAACGGAGTTCGCCGGGCTCGGTAGATTTCCAAGTATGCTGGAGATTGGAACAGTACTTCGGCGGCACTCGATGACGTAGTATGCTTAAATAGTGGCTCTGAAGCAGCTTTACTCGCGATTGAGAAACACCCACTGCAAGCCAGGGCGAGATCAGCGATGGCTTTGCGCATGCACATTAATATAGTCTGGACTATATGTGTGTCTCTTTTGGGTCACTTTGCCACCGCTCTGCTCGAGTGCAGCTGCCGCGCGAGGCTGCCTGTGAGTGCTTTGAGACGGCGGAGGGGCTCAGCACCCGCTGCTCGTTGAGGAAAGTAACTGCGTAACAATTACATGCTATCACATCAGATTCTCCAAACACAAGAAAGTCTCCAATAACACACAGAAATGTAGCTGAATTTGTCGCTAGTCGCTTTTGACAAAAAAAAAAGCCGGAGGGTTTGGAAAGTCCCCAAGTTGGCAACACTGAATGGAAGATCCCCATAGGCCCCGCCCACTCGATCGGATCGGCGATTGGTATCGGCCGATACTGATTCCGGCGATCGGCCCCAAAATGGGCGATCGGAGCATCCCTAATAATTATATATGATGTTTTATAATGATTGATCATTAAAGTGTTATCAAAGCTGGTAAAGGTGCAGCTAGTTTGAATGACTTTGTATACTGCAGGGTAGCTTGTGAATTTACTCCAGGTGGAACTAAAGTCTCATTTAACACTTGATTATATTTCACATCATTCATCCACATCTGTAAAGTAACTAAAGGTATTAAATACATGTAGTGGAGTAAAAGTACACCATTTACCTCCGACTTATGTTTACTGCCAACCTAAAAGTACCTCAAAAATAGTAATCAATAATGTATTGAAAAGTTATTTGGCTGATTGTTTTATATTGGCTCAGCCAGGTTATATGGGATGCCCAGTCTACGTACAGATGGGTCACTCATTTTGAAATATTAGTTAGTTTTCTTTTCTTTAATTGTTCATCCTCATGTAGAATGCTATTATGAAACACACATTGGTTGTTTATAGCATAAAGAACATCTGATTTAATGTGAGGTAGGGAAATAATAATTTGAGTATGAGTCAGAGTTCCCGTTAGAATATTTTTTCGCCGGTCAAAATGTCCGTTAAAGTTGAAATCTTCCGGACAAAAGTAGAAAAGTGCCGGTCAAAGGTTATTTATTGAGCTTTAACACAAATTGATATGATTCAATATTAAACAAACTAATTATAGTAGATTAACTACATTATTCAAAAGTGTACAGTAATTTACAATAACACGGGAATAATAAACGGAGCGCTCTCTCCCTCTCCTGACAGCCCGCCAGTATCATGTAGCTCGCGGATCAGTAATGAGTGACCCGACAGTAAAACTAAACATATCTATAACTAGTTTAGGTAGTTTGAGAGGTAATTAAAATAGCTACGTGTGATATTCTAACCTGAAGTGTGTGCTTTGCTCCGCTCACCGCTGCAGCTGATCTCTCTCTCCCGTCAGATTAGACTTCACTCACGTTTATGTCCATATCGATCAGATCTAGCTAGTTCTAGCTAATGATATGACTATGACCTGCTTATTAAAAGACACCTAAACAATAAGAGTCGCTATGCAACCGGGTGAGGCCACAAAGTATAGCGCAGCAGCATTATGAATTTGTTTACATGCCCACCGGAACCCCGAGGCATTACCAACAGATCAACGCACCAATCAAACCATACAGGACATCTCTTTCTCCACATTAAGTGTTAGACATTAGAATTTACTATTCTTGTCTGTCACATACTCTTCGTCTGTCACATAAGTGGCGCAACTGAAGCGGTATTGCGCTAAAGGGGAAATTATTTTGACCGGACATTTTGACCGGAGAGATTTAGATTTGCCGGTCTTCAGCATATTTTACCGGTCATAGTCCGGTAATTACCGGCTAACGGGAACTCTGGTATGAGTATATAATATGTAATTTACAGCAGCTGTAAGATGCTTGAAAAGCTTGAAAAGTGCTTGGATTTGACTTTGGAAAAGGTGTAAGAACCCTGAGTTATAAACAAACTTCTAAGAACATGTTTTTTTTCTTTTTTACAAGGAATACAGATTTATTTAATTCATATAATACATTAATACAAAATAAAATATGATATATATACATAAGATATATGATGTGAGAGCTGGTGTATCAGGTCAGTCCAATTCCCTGAAACTGTGGCAGGCAGAGACAAACTGTCCTGCAACAATGCAGCTCTCTTTATATTCCCCCAGGAGTATTTTTTGTTTTTCATTTTCATTTTTAAATATTTGAGGATGCTTATGGTTGAGTTTTGGGAAGATTTGTTTTCGTATAGCTTCAAAAGTTGGGCATTGTGTGAGGAAGTGCTGCTCTGTCTCCACAGCAGTTCCTCCTCACTGTTGGCATGATCGCTCCTCTTTTGGCAGCCATGTTTTCTTGTACCTGCCTGTTTCTATGGCCAGGCTGTGTCTCTCTCTCTCTCCTCTCTCCTCGTCTCTCTCTCTCTCTCTCTCTCTCCTCTCTCTGTCCCTCTCTCTCTCTCTCTCTCTCTCTGTCTCTCACATGTCTCCCTCAGTCTCTCTCTCTCTCTGTCTCTCACCTGTCTCCCTCAGTCTCTCTCTCTCTCTCTGTCTCTCACCTGTCTCCTCTGTCTCTCACCTGTCTGTCTCTCTGTCTCTGTACCTGTTTCTTGGCCAGGCTGTGAGCACTTATGGCGCATTTCCACTACACACAGGTCGGCCTCGGCCACACTCGGTACAGCTCGGTACGGCTTGGCCGCGTTTGGCCTTAACAGGGCCGACTCACTTCATGCTGCGCTTCCATTACAGTTTAGGAACTGGGGTAGTTACTATAGTAACGCAGTGTAGGCGGAGCCGTGACGTCATCTTCAATGAGAACTCGAGAAACACAACACAGCCGTTAGCTGTTAGCACTCAGAGCTCACAGCTCCTTATATATGTTCAGAAACTCGACAAAAGTGAAACAAGTACAAACCACAGACTGTCTGTGTCATGGTGAATACAGTCACTGCTTTATTTATGTCTGTATAGGCCGTTGTTGTGAGTGTGGACGGTCGGAGCATATACTGCATTAGCTTAGCCCAGCGGTTTTCAAAGTGTGAGGCGCGCCTCCCCTGGGGGGCGCCAGAGAGCTTCAGGAGAGGCGCAGCGTGAGAAAAAAATTAACGAGAACAAGATGAGTAAAGTGTCACTTGCACACTTTTGGCTGTCTGTGGAGACCGACTTCCCCCACCTCGCCAAAAAGGTTGTAAAAGTGCTCATACCCTTCACCTCCACCTACCGGTGTGAGTGCGGGTTTCCCGCATTGACTTTGATCAAAAGCAAGTACCGGTCGGTCAAGCTGCCAGAGGATGATCTGCGTTTATTCCTGTCTACATTGCATCCCCGCCAGAGTCCTGCACGGGTCTGATTTTCAAGACCCGCTCACGCCCCCACCTGCAACGTGCAATACCGAACCCGCCCGCCCCGCCACCCGCACATATTGCCAATTAGTTCCGCAAAACCGACCCGACCCGTCGACACAAGATCCGCAAACCGACCCGAACCCGCATATCCTAGGAGCACTGAAAACATGCAATTATTAACACACGCAGTTGCGTATTTGGCTCAAAAAGCGTGGGATGTTGGTTATTTTCTCCATGACACCAAAAGCCTCCCAGACGTTGGATTTCGCTCTTGAGGAAGAGTTATTTACAATGCTGTATTCTCCGCTAGAGCTTCACCTCAGCCATTTCGAATGTGGCGCGCTCAGCAGCAGATTGATGCGGTGCAGAGGTTATGATTATGCGCGGTCCCGGCGGAGAGGTCTGAGGAAACTTACCACACCCGCGAATCACTTTTTTTGCGGGTCACCCGTCGGGTACCGACCCAATGCAGGACTCTGATCCCCGCAGGACTCTGATCCCCGCAGGACTCTGATCCCCGCATCACCCGCATGTGCGCATCAAAGACGCAGACTCATTGTTCCCAGCACTAAAGTAGGGGTGAGTGTAATAAGGAGGCAAAGTTGATGTTCAGTGTGTTGCCGGGAGCATATAAGGATTCATCCACGATGTTGAAAATGTAAAAAAGTTTAAAACACATATTTAAAACATAAAGATAAAAAGGTTTTAAAAAGTTATTTTTAATGTTTTTAGGAGGTGACGCTACTCAGCCATTCAAATCGGTGCAGTCAGTGAGTCAGCACGATAGATTCAAACACACAGAGACGAGACAAGAAGAGAGAAACAGTTGGAGTAACTTCAAATGGCGTGCTCAAAAAAGAGAAAGGTAGACAGCGAAAACAGAGCATTTAATGACATTTGCTCTTATTGGACCTCTTTGAAATGCAATTGAATACCCCTGCATTATAGCAACAACAACAATAATAATAATAATAAGATAGCAATAATAATTGGGAGGGGGGCGCGGCTGTTCTCATGTTCTCTGAGGGGAGGCTCACCTTCCCAGACTTTGAAAACCCCTGGCTTAGCCAATCTCCATCTAGAAAAACACGCATTTTAAAAGGTTTTTCGCCTGCCGTCTGCTGCAGACTTGACAAAGCATTAATTCATGGTTTTTACTAACCGGTATCAGTATGTTGTTACTTCGGCATCATTTTGAAACGTGTATTACAATTAAATCACGGTCAAATATGTCCATCTTGTTGTAGTTCTAGCCCTCTTGCCAGCGCTCCTCTCTCTAGTTTAGCATACTCAGCCCGACTCAGCCCTGTTTGTTGGGCCCCGATAGAACCACAATTTTGTCGGGCCAGAAAAGAGGTGAAAAAGTGGCCCCGGGCCGGGCCGGGCCGGGCCGTAACTAGGCCTAGTGGAAGCGCAACCAAAAACGGGTACGGCACGACACGGCACGCTTAAAGCGAGCTCCGCGCTGTAGTGGAACTGCGGCATAAGTCTGTATGCAAAGGAGTCTGATTCTTTTCGGAGTATGATCGGCACCACAGATCAAATCCGGGTACTTCAAAGAGAGATTCAGGCATTGTAGATTGTCGTAAGCGTTTCCGCCAGGGGGGGGGCGTTTTGCCGTCATTTGACGCAATTATTCAGCTCGGAACGCCCTGAACTCGAGCAGAGGGCGTCCGAAAAAATAAATAATTCGAGAGAAGATCGAGAGTTTAAATCAGTTAAAAGCCAGTGGTTATGAAAACTAGAGTTTTATTTCCCACATTAACAACAATGGAGAGTGGGGCTCTGAAAGTGTGTGTGTGTGTGTGTGTGTGTGTGTGTGTGTGGTGTGTGGTGTGTGTGTGTGTGTGTGTGTGTGTGTGTGTGTGTGTGTGTGTGTGTGTGTGGTGTGTGTTGTGTGTGTGGTGTGTGTGTGTTGTGTGTGTGGTGTGGTGTGTGTGTTGTGTGTTGTGTGTGGTGTGTGTGTGTGTTGTGGTGTGTTGTGTGTGTGTGTGTGTTGTGTGTTGTGGTGTGTGTGTGTGTGTTGTGGGTGTGTGTGTGTGTGTGTGTGTGTGTGTGTGTTGCGGCAGCAGATACTGTGAGTCAGACATGAATACATAGGTCAAGGCAGACTGGTTCACAGACTCCTGTTTTGCCGATCCGGTGCTTGAACAAATAACTCTACACCCCTACACAAGTCGAGTCTTTTTATCAATGTTAGTCAAGCAAGTCTCAAGTCAAAAAATATGCGACTCAAGTCATGTGACTCGAGTCCCCCACCTCTGGTATATACTGTGGTTAGAATGTTGCTGTATCAAATATAACCCAAACAGTTGATAAGTAGTATTTTGTTAACTCAAGGTTTATACTAAGTGAGTTTTATTGTGTTAACTTGTGTATTCATGCTTTTTAGATTCACTTCTCTCTTTCTCTGTCCGTCTGTTCTAGAAACCGAAAGGAAGAGAGAGACGTCACAGCTGTCAGAAATGTGACAAATCGTTTAGAACATCTGGAGATTAAAGCGCCACCTGCATATTCATACTGGAGAAAAAACGTACAGCTGTGAAGAGTGTGGGACAACTTTCACTACATCAGGTGCTCTCAAAATACATCAACGTATTCACACGGGAGAAAAACCGTACAGCTGTGAAGAGTGTGGGACAACTTTCACTAGATCAGATGCTCTCAAAATACATCAACGTATTCACACGGGAGAAAAACCGTACAGCTGTGAAGAGTGTGGGACAACTTTCACTACATCAGGTCATCTCAAAATACATCAACGTATTCACACGGAGAAAAACCGTACAGCTGTGAAGAGTGTGGGACAACTTTCACTACATCAGGTCATCTCAAAATACATCAACGTATTCACACGGGAGAAAAACCGTACAGCTGTGAAGATGTGGGACAACTTTCACTACATCAGGTACTCTCAAAATACATCAACGTATTCACACGGGAGAAAAACCGTACAGCTGTGAAGAGTGTGGGACAACTTTCACTAGATCAGGTGATCTCAAAATACATCAACGTATTCATACTGGAGAAAAACCGTACTGGTGTGAAGAGTGTGGGAAAACGTTCACTAGATCAAGTCATCTCACACACATCACCGTATTCATTCTGGAGAAAAAACCGTACTGGTGTGAAGAGTGTGGGAAAACGTTCACTACATCAAGTCATCTCCAACAACATCACCGTATTCTTCTGGAGAAAAAACCGTACTGGTGTGAAGAGTGGTGGAAAACGTTCACTAGATCAGATGCGCTCAAATACATCTTCGTGTTGCACAAAGGAGAAAAACCATAGTGGTTTGTTAAAGAGTGTGGGAATACTATGAGAGCCAAGCTAGCTGTTTCCTCCTCCTGATGTCCTGAGAGCTGTAGTTATATTTTAAAGAGTCTTTCTGATTGAAGTCTCATTCAATAAAGCTTATTCATTCAAATGTGTCTTTTCTTCAGTGAGATATCTTTATGGATTTCCTTATGACTTGAGAGTCTGATTTTGAAAGTGGTTTAATATTTCTGAGTCTGACTCAAGCAACTTAAATGTTTGCTTTTGGGCAAAGTCATCTGAAACATTGTGTACTGTGCAAGTAATTTGGCACTCTACCTTTGTTCCCTATATTTAGATAAACAAATTAATCCCCCATTATTGCAGGTAATAATTCATATTTCACGACATCACTGTTACTGTAGCACTGACCACTTTATGGTATAAAGTGCATTCAATTGAAACACCATAGTGTTACAGTTAATTCTGTACAATTATAAATACAATTATGTACCTAAAAGTATTTACATATAATAAATAGATAATTAACGCCTACAATATCAGAGAAATTAGAATGTAACAATTGCACTGATGGCTCTGTGTGGTTTTTTTGGTCACCAATATTATATTTTAATTGCACTGCCTCCATGGCTATGGTTATGGCATGATAAGAACTGCTCTGTATTCCTAAAGTTTGACCTTTTCTGGCAAATATTTAATTGATTCAGTATAAATGATGGCAAACAGCATAAACTAAGGTAAACACATGTAAAAAAGCTCAAGTGGATACAAATCAGATGCATGAAACACATTCACTTTTGTAGGATCCCAGGATTTATTTGTCAGCAGCAGGTATGAATCAAATGTTAGGGTATCAATGACTTCTTGTAAACTAACATTTGTTGTTATGCAAGTCAACACCAACAACAACGAGATCTCACTCCACTGCAGAAGAAGAACAGGAATGATCCAGCTATTGAACCCAGTTTGGATTCTTTAAGGACTTTTTCTGAGCAACCATTCACCTTCATTGATTCAGTATAAAGGATGGCAACAGCAACACGATAAACACAGGTAAAAAAGCTCAAGTGGATACAAATCAGATGTACAGTTATGTACAGGGAGGCTGTGGCGCAGTGCGTTGGTGTTGGGATCAGGGGAGCACAGGTTCAAACCCCACTGCAGTCAGCATGTCGTTGTGTCCCTGGGCAAGACACTTCACCCCACAGTATTGAGTATGTAAGTCGCTTTGGATGAAAGCGTCTAACAAGTAACATGTAATGTAATGTACATACAAGTATTTACACTTTTTACATTAATGACGTACATATGAATGAAAACTATTTACAATATACATCAAATATAAAAGTCGACATGAAAATAAACTTCACCCCAAATTGCTCCTGTGGGGATTGCCCACAGTATTGAGTATGTAAGTCGCTTTGGATAACAAGTAACATGTAATGTAATGTACATATATTTACAATATAATAAATATAAAACTCAACATGAAAAATAAAAATGATAACACAGCAAGTTGAAAAACATTTAAATGACTATTTACAATATTTACATAGCAACAGGCCATTGCTCCAACTCGTCAACAACAGCTGTAAAATGTTGGTAACTGTTGTAGACTGTGTTCTCCAGACCCTTTGATGGAGACATCCTCTTCACAGGGCAGAAGACTTTGGCCACAGCACGTGCACGACGGCAGCTTTTGAACCCGGACACTTTGGCTCCTACTCCAAAACCCGGTGCTGGATCCTCTCATACGCCTTCAAGATAGTGGTCTTCTCAGGGCTAGTGTGAGAACCCTGTGGTGACTTCAACCACAGCAGTTTCACCAGCGTGTACATAAGCCTGTTGTTCATTGCACTAATGTCCTGTTGTGCTGGTGCGTAGCGAATGCCCATCTTCACGCGCTGTATCACAGCAGCATCGACAAGGTTGTGCCGTTTAGTGCGGCAGTACAGGGTGTTGCCCCAGTGCGTTCTGTACAGCTGGTTGAACTTCTGCTGCTGTTTGTCGTGGTCCTCCACTGCATTCCAGGCAGCCAGGATCGCGTTCCTCTGCTCGGTGATAAGGGACAGCTTGTCATCTGAGCTTGGGAAATGCTTATCTGCAACCTGGAATAACACGTAGGACAATTTTGAAGCGTACCATATTTGTATGCATAGGCCAATTGAAAGGATTAATGTTCATATTTGACATGTTCTATTTCAAGAGGATTAATTTGCTTTTAATTCTAACTGCTTTCCAGTTCCTACGCTTTTTGAAATTGTGCTTTTATTGCTTTTTATTATTAGACGTGTATATTATTGTTATTATTAATGAAAGCGACTGCACTTGTGTACCTGGGATCATGTGAGGCAGAGACTTGTATTGTATGTCTATTAACTTAACATGATCATATGCCTCGGAAATACTTGTTTACTTAAATGGTGATCAAACTGTTTTGAGACCCACTGAGATAACTAACTAAAAGTTAACTATCTAAACACTGAGAGAGTCCTTTACCTCACTGAGCTGACGTTATCTGACAGGAGAGATCTACAGTTAGTCTAACCATTGAATATTATTATACTGTATACATGTTTTTTCAGTACAGCTTAACCATGTAGCACATATGTACAATGTGCACATATTGTACTCACACTACCCCACTGCATTCCTTAGATACTCTATTGATATACTGTATTATTCCTATTTTATTTCTACGGGTATACATACTGTATATTTCAACCATATTCGATGTAAATATTGCTATATTTGTAATGTTATAAAATATATTACTTACACTCTGCAGTTGTTAATTAGCTCAGATGCTTTCTAGGACTTGTTGGTGTTGGGCGGCTGGCCGATCTTTGACAGATCCGCGAACGACACGTTGGCCGAGCCTCGCTTCACTGGTTTGGCCTGAAAAAGAGAAAGAAAGAAACAAAATGTAAACACACACACACACACACACCACACAACACACACACACACACACACACACACACACACACACACACACTTCTTGTGCTTATGTCCCCCCATCACCTTCCAGACAAAACAATTTACTCTAAGTTACGGGAACCTCTCACCTTCTCACAGGTGCGAGCTCTGTGCCCCTCGAGAAAGAAAAACCTCTCACTTTCTTGCAGTAAATGCCCTCCATTACTGATGTTTGAACCAGATGAAGAGGAGATTGAACCAGGACATAGAGGACGATGTCTCAGAAAGTGGAAGACAACAGCGATCCAGATTATGGACCTGACCAACAGTCAACAGACCAGGAAGAGGCCCCTGAGGGAGAGGCCCCTGAGGGAGAGGCCCCTGAGGGAGAGGCCCAGAGGGAGAGGCCCCTGAGTGAGAGGCCCCTGAGGGAGAGGCCCTGAGGGAGAGGGCCCTGAGGGAGAGGCCCTGAGGGAGAGGCCCCTGAGGGAGAGGCCCCTGAGGAAGAGGCCCCTGAGTGAGAGGCCCCTGAGGGAGAGGCCCCTGAGAGAGAGGACCCTGATATTTATTTGTCCAAATGTTCATTGAGGAAAACAGTAATCAGTGTCTTATTTTATATTCATCACAGTGAAATGCAGTGAACGCTGAACTTGATGGGCCCACTGGTGGGTCCGGACACAATATACCTAGTTGAAAGTACACAATGAAACACTGACGTTGCTTGTATCAAATCAATACATCCCATACATCATTGGAACGGGAAAAATCTCAGCTACAACACCAACTGAAGCATTTCCATCTCCAGTAAACACAGCCTACATGGCAAGCATTTTTATAATATACAGTAATGTACAGTAAGCACGATGTTTGAACTTACTGCAAAATGATAACATGAAATTCACCCCTGGTGTCATTATGTCTGCCACCCATTGATTCTACTTGCTTTGGACTGTTCAAATGAGATGTCAGACCATCAAAATGGGATAAGGGGTTCCAGAGATATCACTAGTGGCAAAACACACGCAATGGTCTTATTTTTATCTTGGTTTTATGGAAATTATAGATAAATGCACCCCTACGTACTTTTAGAGTAAAGGGACGAGACAATCCTTGGTTTTCTGCTGAACTGTCCAGTCCTCCTACATGAGAGAAACAAGGCCTGGGCAAAGGCTAGGAAATCATGCTGCAGAGGTAGAATGGCTGCGTTGTTAGGCAGCTAAGAAAATAGCTTCACTTCACATGTCAAAAGTGCTAAGTCGAAGTACTATTTGTCAGTTACTACAGAAAACCTAAATAATCCTAGGAAATTTTGGAAAGCCATAAAATCGCTATCCACCGGTGAGATCCGAAATGAGCTACCTCCGTGCATTACCACAGACATCTGGCTCTATATCGGACAGGGCTACTATGTTAAATTGTTTAATGAGCATTTTGTGTCCTGCGGTTCTATGTTTGATTCTGTGGACTAACTCTGCTTCTGTGAACACCACAGTCGGTGACTCTGAACAATGTGGTCTGGAAAACCCTTTCAGTTTTACTCCTTTTACTGTAAATGTTGTTCATGAAGCATTATCTAAGTTAGATTCCTAAGAAACCGGCTGGCCCGGACAACGTAGAACCTTTCTTTTTAAAGATAGCTGCAGATTTTATTGCTCCACCTCTCACTACTCTTTTTAACCTCTCCCTCAGCACAAATGCAATTCCCTAAAGTATGGGAAGTCAAGCGTATGTCCTGCCACTACTAAAAGGAGGGGAGGCAACTGTTTTAAATAACTATAGGCCAATCTCGAAATTGTCAGTTCTGGCTAAGGTTCTTGAACGCCTAGTGAGTGAACAGGTAAGGAGTTTTATGTACAAATGACATCCTGTCTAAACATCAGTCAGGCTTCAGAAAGCAACATAGCACCATCACTGCCACAATGAAAGTGGTGACTGACATTACAAGTATTTTAGATAAAAAAGCAGAGTTGTGCAGCTCTATTTATTGACCTTTCCAAAGCGTTTGATACCGTCGATCATCACATCTTAAAGCAGAGGCTACTCAGTATTGGCTTATCCAGCCATGCAGTGGGGTGGTTTGTGAACTACCTCTCTGAAAGGTCCCAATGTGTTCACTTTGATGGGCTGTCTTCTGAGTGGTTGAACATTGCTAATGGTGTTCCTCAAGGTTCTGTTTTAGGTCCACTTTTATTCTCCATCTACATCAATAGTTTAGGTGAAAATGTGGATGAAGCTACTTTGCATTTTTATGCGGATGACACCGTGATGTACTGTGCAGGTCCCTCCATTAAGGAGGCGGTTGTTAAATTACAGGCTGTTTTTAACATTATTCAGACTCAGCTCTCTGAACTAAAGCTTCTTTTAAATGTTGAGAAAACCAAGGTAATGCTCTTTTCTAAAGCTAAAAAGACTCCAGAGACTGCTTTGGATATTGTGACTATGCAAGGACAAGTACTCCAAGTGGTTAGCTATTATAAATACCTTGGTATCTGGCTTGATGATTGTCTTACTTTTAAACTTCAGGTCACTAATCTGCTTAAAAAGCTGAGGGTTAGATTAGGTTTCTTTTCAGAAACAAGTCCTGTTTCTCTTTTGAAGCCAGGAAAAGGCTAGTCACTGTGACCTTTTTACCTGTGCTAGACTATGGTGATTTGATATATATGAATGCACCTGCCCATTGCCTGGAAAGGTTAGATGCCGCCTATCACAGTGCTCTGAGATTTGTTACTAACTGTAAAGTACTTACTCATCACTGTACCCTGTATGCCAAGGCAGGTCTGCCTTCACTTACTGGTCGGAGGCTCAGTCACTGGTACATGTTCATCTACAAAGCCATGCTGGGTAAACTACCTTCTTATATCTGCTCTTTGATCTCACGGAGAGTGGCAAGTAGCTATTGCCTGAGATCACAGGATGTGTTTTTATTACATGTGCCAAGTGCTAGGACTGTTTTAGGTGCTAAAGCTTTTATGTGCGCTGCTCCTCTGGCTTGGAACACCATGCAAAAAATATTGAAACTGAGCATTTTGATTCCCTTGCATCGTTTTAAAGCACGACTGGATGAAATATTATTGGATACCTGTAAATGTAAATAGGTTGCTAATGTATACCCCTGTAATTATGTTGTGATGTCCTTTTGTTTTCTGTTTGTTTTTATATGTGTAACTAATGTACCGCAGGTCTCCCTTGCAAAAGAGATCGTTGATCTCAATGGGATTTTTTTAACCTGGATAAATAAAGGCTACAAACAAACAAACCGGTCAATTTTGACCGAAAATAGTATGGGAAGGGGGGTATGACCTAACGCAAGAGAAGGGTTAGATAATATGTTATTATAAATTAATCTATCCTGCACTATTGACATAGCAACAACAATAAAGCTAAGGAGCACATGAACGCTTTAATAATAATACAGGAATATAATATAATTCTGAAAATGGTATTCTGCATGTTGAGTATTTTTAGTGTTCCTACTTTGATGTTTTTATGTTGTACTTGTATCTGAATAACGTTTTGAATGCAGGACTTCTACATGTATCATAGTATTGTTGCACTTCTAATCAAAGATCTGAGTACTTCTTCACGACTGAAACCTGATATCATCTGAGGATGCAAAGCATAAACCATGTGAAGAAACGCTTCACACCTTTTCTGTTCCCACGCTTTCTATACCGCAGCGTGGTAAAGACTTCAGCTCTAAGTGTTGTTACAAC
Source organism: Trematomus bernacchii (assembly GCF_902827165.1). Taxonomy (NCBI): domain Eukaryota; kingdom Metazoa; phylum Chordata; class Actinopteri; order Perciformes; family Nototheniidae; genus Trematomus; species Trematomus bernacchii. The sequence goes on from NW_022987600.1 coordinate 23,047, forward strand.
CCGGCTCCTGGGCTGCAACAAAAAGCAGGGAGGCGAGACGAGGGGCAAGAATATAACAATTGTTTATTTATAATAAACAAAATAGTGAATGGAACCAGCAACAGGTCCCCGAGGCTGGCACGGAGAGAGTGCCCAGAGGAGTGAGAGAGAGACGTATCCGGCTGGGCTCTCTTCTTGTAGGCTATAGAGTGGCGAAGTCACGCCCACTTACTTCCGGGTAATGGGACCTTATTTCGGAAAAATTATGCATTGAAGTCAATGGGGAGAGAAAACTTATCTTTCGATCCCGTTTGAATTGTGCCATGAATTACACATATGATGTTTGTCAATCTTAAAAAATCATTTCCATGTCAAAAAAGTCACAGTTTGTCGTAAAACTGTTGAAATATAAGACTATGAAAAATACGTAACTAGAAAGACTACAAATCCCAGAGTCGCGTAAGTGATGTCACAATTGAGACACTACGATATACGTATAATACCGTATAGCAGGGTTGCCAACTCTCACGCATCTGGCGTGTGACACACGCTTTCACTCTCAATCTCACGCTCTCACCCTGCCTAAACTATTCTCACGCCAAAAACAAGAATACCGAAGAGAGAAACGGTTTTGAAAACTTTGTCACGTAGTGATTGTCTTCTCAATAGAACATCTTTGATAATGTCTTCTGGCCAATCAGAATCACGATAACGGCGTGGTGTTGTTGCAGGAAGTCCCGACGGAGAATACTTTTGCGGTAGTACATCTCTATATACATCGATACAACATTACGTGTTGATAGAAATCAACACGTAATGAAATAAGACCCCACGGTTTGATGATTGATAGGTGTGTGGGCTGTCTTTCATTTTGACACACAGAACAATGGGGGCTATCCACCCTTATCCACAATGTAAAGTAATTCACACAGCCTCTTCCCTCTTCTCTCTGTGAGGAGCAGCAGGTTCAGCTTTCAGAACAAAGTAACAAAAAACTAAAATGGCATTCATTTTTTAAATGTGGAGTAATAGATTTATTTATTTTTCTTCTCAAGAGAGTACCAGAATGTGTATTTGATGTTAGTATTTAAAAAAAATCTCCTGGGGAAGAATCCCCCCAGACCCCCTGCAGGGGTTGGGTTTTCAGCATGTCAACTCTTTCACCTGTGGGGAAATTGCAGGATTGGCTCCAGGTCGCCCTTTTTATTTACTACAAGACAAATGTGCCTTTTTATTTCATACAGTTCAATTTGGATTGAGACAGGGAAATAATCTAAACCTCACGCGTGGCGTTTCACTGTCGGGGGGAGCGTGTATGTTTACATTGCAAATACTGATTTGAGCCCCACCACTGTATGGGTTAGCCCTACCATAGATTACCCAACAAAAATACTCTGGAGCCGCAACTGCCGACCCGTATTGCGCATGTGCAGATCTAAGATCCAGTAGAAATGATAAAAAAGTAAAAGTCTGCTGCTTATTGTTCTACAAGGCCAAAATAGAGTCAAAGAGTATATGAGAGTGAGAGTGTGTTAATTAATATATGTGGCAGTTTGGAGTAAGTCTGTAGATTTGTTTGTGTGTGTGTGTTTCATGTATAGGCCTCTCACGATAATTAATTTTGTTGGATACATTTTCCCGGAAATGATTGCGATAAACGATAATATTGTCAGCACCGTTGTATGACCATTTTAGACCACTGACATAATGATAATATATAATAATAATTCAAGTACATCCTTTCAAACTGCTAGTCACATCCTCATGTAAATGGCAATTTATCGAGGTCACAAAAGTTATCGAGTTCATTTTTATTTATCGTACGATAAGTCAATTAATTGCTTATCGCGACAGGCACACAATAAAACAGTGGAAACAAACATGTTTGACTTTCATTAGTGAATGAAACTGTGTGCCCTTTATAGTCTGTGTCCATTATTGTGTATTTGTATATATTGTATATATATCCTATATATATGCTAAGGTCCCGCTGCTGACACGATAGCAGTCATTTCGTGCGCATATGTGTAATTAAACCGAATTAAACCCATGATATCAAAATCTCACTCCAGCCAGGTACCCAAAGTTGGCAACCCTGCGTATAGGCTATATACGATCAGCGCCATATGGCGCTGGCTAAGATAAGATAACTTTCACAAGATGCCTGTGTGCTTAGTACCAGGTTGTTATTATACCAGCAATGGGTCTTGCTCGTTCTTTTGCTTCCCGTCTGATGAAAGAGGAGTGTGTGGATCAAGCTAGCTAGTAGCTAGCACGTTAGTTAGCATTACAGCCTTGTCATTTTTATTAGCCTTAACATGAAGTAACATTAAGTAACCCACAATGTTAAACAGTAAGAGTAGTAGTCATATTTCGTGAACCCTTTGAAGAGTACTGTCACCGGTGTGATCATTCTATAATACACAATTTAAGCCCGGGGGAGAAATGCTAACGCTAACGCTAGCGATCTTCTCTACTTCATGCTATCTGCACAAATGGTTGACATTAAACATTAAAACGACCAGGCAGTTCAGAGAGAATCAAAGGAAGGCAGGCAGGCAGCTTTGCATGACATTCTTCAGGACGTGTTTCATTGTGCTGATAGTGAGGATAGTCAATCGTTTTGTTGACAAGACAGTAGTGACGGCCATCTTGGTGACGTGTGTTGTTGACCAGAGATGTAGTTCATTGAGCGTTTCACACAAAAAAAGTGTTACTTCACAGTTTTACGACACATTTTTTTTTTTTTGACTTGCAAAATTATCTTTTAAATTGACAAACAACATATGTGTAATTCGTGGCACAATTCAAACGGGATCGAAAGATAATCTTTCTCTCTCCATTGACTTCAATACATAATTTTTCCGAAATAAGGTCCCATGGAGGTCCACCGGAAGGGGAGGGACTTCGCCTCTCTATGAGGTCACGGTATTTACAAATAAACGCAAGATTGATGGCCAACAGCTAACACTATGATCGTCCAATGACAAAGGTGAATGAGTTCAAATACCTAGGACTGTGGTTTGATAGCAAATACACATGGAAAATGCATATTAATCAAGTGGAAACAAAATGCAAAAAAGTATTAAATCTATTACGAGCTGAAGCTGGATGCAACTGGGGCGCAGACAAACAAGCATTAATAGACATATACAGATCAATGATGAGGTCCACAATAGACTATGGTTGTATAGTGTATGGAGCAGCAGCAAGAACATTGCTTTTATGATAGAATACAATATAAAGCATTGCGGCTGTGTATTGGAGCGATAAAGTCATCCCCTATCAATGCAGTTCTGATAGAAGCAGGAGAGACACCTCTGGAGATCAGAAGAGAGAAACTTGCTCTGTCATACTGGGTCAGGGTTCAAGGAAGTGGAGAGGAAAATATCACAAACAGAAAACTACAGGATTGTTGGGAATATGCAAAGTTCCAGGGGCGTGGGTTTGGCTGGACGAGTAAGGAGAGAACGAGGGCATGTGGAGTGAAGACCATCACGTTTGCCAAAGCAAGCCCATTTAGCCGTGTTCCCCCATGGCTTTTCCCAGAAGTAAACATATGTGAGTATCGTAGAAAGGAAAAAAGAGTGGCAAATAAATGAAGTGGGAATTAAAACAAGTATGTACCTGAATGAAAAGTACTACAATTACCTCAAAATGTACACAGATGGTTCTAAGAACAAGGAAGAGTGTGTTGGAGTTGGTATACACATCCCAGACTTTAAAATATCGATCTCAAAAAGAGCGTCTGATCAACTATCAGTATACGCAGCAGAAATGCTGGCAGTAATAATAGGATTACAGTGGGTTGAAGAGGTCAGACCAGATAGGGTGGTGATATGCACAGATTCATTGTCCATATTAAAAAGCATACAGTCAACAACTGCCAGAGAAGACATTCTCATAGAACTTAACCACAGCCTGTCAAGACTTCACAGAGGCGGTATGGATCTGCAGTTCTGCTGGGTGCCTGCATGAGGGGGTGAAAGGGAACGAGTGTGCTGATAAATGAGCAAAAAGTGCACTACAAAAGGAAATAACATTACAGTTCAACTTGGAGAAGGAGAAGGAAAAGCAGTCATTAAGAAGAAAGGGATGGAGATCTGGCAGAAAAGGTGGGAGAAAGACCAGAAAGGCAAAGAGTATCATAAAGTTCAAAAGACAATCACAATTAATATTTATAAAGAAAGAAACAGAAGGGAGGAAATCATGATAGCTAGACTCAGACTGGATCACACAGCATTGAATGGTACGCTGTATATCATGGGGAAAAGTGACAGTGACAAGTGTAGGAGCTGTGGAGTTAAAGAACATGTGGAACATATCTTGTTACATTGGGTCATCTATAAAGCTGGAAGAGGACAACTAAAGGCTAAAGTTTTAGAGGCAGAGAGGGAATGGAGTGTGGTTGGTATTCTGGGAACAGAAGGAGTAAGAGCTACCAGAAAGGCACTGTTTACCTTTCTGAGGGAAACTGGGGTAGGAAAAATAATTTAACATTAGGTCAGGAAAGATCATAGATTTTTATTTTGTTTTGTTTTATTTATTTTATGTTTTTTGTTGATTTATTTATTTTTGTTTAGATCATAGATAGATACGTCCATGAGAGATGGAATGATATGATGATTCAATCACACTCATGTACAGTAGGTGGCGGTATGCACCTTTAAAGTTCTTTGCAATCCGCCAAAAACCGAGAGAAGTCGAAGAAGAGGTGAGTGGATTAGACACCCGGGGTGTTTCTCAATCGCTAGTACGCTTGCTTGGTAGCACATGTCTGTCGAGCATCTTGCTTCAGAAGCGAGTCAAGAATACTTCCTGGCATTCGGAAAACGAAGTGTGGAACACGCTAGCAAGTGTGCAGGTGTGCGTCATATGAGAGGCCCCGCCTTACATCTTCCGCCACAGATTTGGGGAAATTGGTCCGTGCGCAAAGCATTGTGGGGATTTTAAGACCGCGAAGTCTACTCATGTGCAGACTCGATATTTCTCCAAACGGAGTACGCCGGGCTCGGTAGATTTCCAAGTATACTGGAGATTGGAACAGTACTTCGGCGGCACTCGATGACGTAGTATGCTTGAAATAGTGGCTCTGAAGCAGCTTTACTCGCGATTGAGAAACACCCCCGGGCCCTTTCTCATGTCATCAAATGTCCCTCCTCGACTCCTCGACTCCTCGGTCCTCCGGTAGTGACCCGGAAATGAATTTTAGCGCGCCATGTTGAAGGACATCTCATTTCTCTAAATGCACATTGAGGATCGAGCATCGAGCGTCGAGGAGGCTCTCTGGAGGAGCTATAACCGAGGATACACTGATGGGTCCTCCACGGTCCTCCACGGCTCCTTCGTGGATGCATTTCCGGCAACAGAGATGTTTCAAAGAGTCGTGACGCACGGCCGGACTTATCTCAGCCAATGACAGCTCTGCATGCATCCCGGATATTATTGTATAACTGCTTTCATCGCGACGCAATGTTTACAGTGAGAACAGCTGTGAGGTCCGTGCAGAAAGCAGAGCAGTGTGTATAATATATATCATATCACTCAGTATAACAGGCCTACTCTCTTTATTTGCTTTAGTTTAGTAGATATCTACAAACAAAGTCGATATTTTTCTAAAACCATTTAGTGCTTCACATAATAAAATACACAACGGCTGTAGCCTGATGATATGCTTTAGGAGCTGTAGGTGCGTGTGTGGTGTAGGTGTGTGTGGTGCAGTGTGTGCGTAGATGCAGCGGACAGACAGGTCTCAGTTGGTTTGGTGTCCTCTGCTTACTTGTAATACTTGTAAATAAAACTTTTGGCCCTCATTTATTTCCCTCATTGTAGCGACCAGAGGGGGGGGGGGATATATCCAGTCTCTGATAGTGTTACGTTATTATGAGAGTGCTCTGTTTGATTCTAAAATTGTATATATTTATATAAATATATACATATATGTGTGTGTGTGTGTGTGTGTGTGTGTGTGTGTGTGTGTGTGTGTGTGTCTGTGTGCTGTGTGTATGTCCGCATCTGTAGCCTGTTATTGTCTCATTATACCGCACTGTGAATGAATTAAAAGTAAATATATAAGTCGTCATGAACACATCTGTCCATCAGACAGAGCTGCTGTGCCTCCTGTCATCATTAATGGACGTCTCTTTAAAATGACCGCTCAGAGGAGAGGAGTTCTCATTTCTCTAACCGCCTGCTGCTTCCCCTCCTCTCCTGGCTCCCCTCCTCGGCTCCTCCGCTCGCATCTCCTGTGGGCGGGACTAAGTCTCGAGGATAGGAGTCGAGGAGGGGAGTCGAGGAGGGACATTTGATGACATGAGAAAGGGCCCTGGGTTGCATTCGAATAGTCCATTTAGTTTAGGAACCTTCCTAACGGAGTGAAATGACCCGGAAGTCCCTCAGTGGCAGCCATGATAAGTGCCGTTCGAATTCTCTAAATTAAAAGGAAAGGAGGTTTCAAACTTCCTTTATAACCTCCTTTAGCTTAGGAACCACTGGACCTCCCTAACCGAAAGGAGAGGAGAAAATGCTGCCCCACAATGCCTTGCGGCCGCGGCATTTGCCGTCACACAACAGTCGGCCGTTCACGGAAACAACCGATTATGAACGAGAAATGATATCATGAAAGTTACGGTGCTTATTAAGCATTTTAAAACGTATGTGGTAAGTTGCCAAAGTGCTTTGTTTTGAACGTTCATCAGTATGTATCAAAAAGAGAAATATGAACGTTAGTTTTGACTGAAATGATCAAATAAAGTCAACATTTCACAGTCTTTACTGAGCTGTGTGGGGTTTGTTCAACTTTTAAAAGATGTTTGAATGGTGATATACACAGTGATAGATGTTAAGGACTAACGTTTATAATAAATACATTTGTATTGATTTTAAGATCTTTTCATACAATCATACGTATTGGGATCATTTGTATTAATGAGGACCGGAGGGAGAGGGTGACGAGCATAAGTTTCACTTTCCTTTTTTATTTCAATTCCAACTTTGGTCATGAAGAATATGTTTCTCTGTTGTCCCCGTTCATAAAGCATAAAACAACAGCATCAGAGCACGGTGCAGAGTCTCTAGATGAGTTTACAGTAGTCCCTCGTTCTTATTAAACATCCATGTTGTAGTCCGCTGTATAGAAAACTGTAGTTTCCATAGTTTCCCCACAGCAGCAGGCGCACATTTATGACCTCTGCTGGCGCATCATAAACACGTCGGATAGTGAAAGTGCAGTCGGATTCTCTAAAGTACCGCAGTCTCTTCTCCTAAATCCCTTTGAATTCTCCTATCCACTATCCCTTAACCCCATGACGTTTCACTCCGAGGTCAAGGAATAGACGATAGGGTTAGAATTTAGGAGCTGTTTTTTGGAGTATTCGACCGCAACCCTGCAGAGGTTTCATTAAGTGTATTTACACCAGCTTAGTTTACAGTTAATCAGGAATCAGAAGTGTGAAGGACCAGGGTACGCAAAAATCAGGAATGCAGATTGAGGTGCAAAAATAAGGATTTTATTTACCCAATATATGTACAGTTTTAAGATGGGTAATAAAATCAATTAGGTTTAAACAAAAAGGTGTAGATATAAACATACACAATCTAGCATTTAACGCATAAACAAAACGTCACAAAAATGGGTGACATCCTGTGTGCTCTTCTGCCCAAGAGCAACTCACATACCCCCCCTCATCTCCACACTGCAGGAATGCATTAGCCCTACTGGCCAGTCCATTGTTGCGTGCAGGGGGTACAGGCTCTAAAAAAAGGGTGGCTTAAATGGAGTGGCCTCTTTAAACACCCCTCAGGGTTTGAGAGGAATGGCGTAGTCCAATTAGCTGACACATCTATGAAGGCAGGTGTTTTCCATCAGCGCAGCCTTTGGCAGGAGCACGGTGAGCTGTAAGTGACACTGACAATATGATTACATACAACACAATTAACAATAGATATTTTAAACAATATTGCGTGCACTCAATCTAGCAAAAACAAAGCTGTTTCAAATCAATGTGTCTGTGTATGTCTGATGTAAACAAAAGCATAACCTTTAGGATGTGTGTTCGTTGTGAGGCTTGTAGCCCTCACAAGAAGTTATCTTATTTAACACAACAGCTGTAATCTTGGAAGAAAGAGACTCACAAAAAAACTTAAAATGTGTGACAAAAATAGTCTCAAATTATCTTTAAATAAAGGCTAAAAGCCATCGGATAAGAGCTAAAGTCTAAAAGCTATCGGCTAACAGCTGAAGTCTAACAGCTATCGTCTAAAAGCTATCGCTAACGGCTAACAGCTAACGGCTAACAGCTACAGTTATTATTCTAGTTCGGCTCTGGGTGAGTAACAGTTTATTTGTAATGCTCAGCTGACTTTATGTTAGTTATTTATTACACCAGTTGTCTTTAAGACAGTTTGAGTTGTTGTGTTGGTGCTCTTTACCATAGATATGGTTTTAAATATATGCTAACTAGCTTATTAGCATCGCCACTCACCGTGACGTAGCATTTTTCCCATTGAAATGAATGGGGTTCTTCAGTTAGCAGCTAACGCTAAGCTAAGCGACGGTTTAGCTCATTAAATATATATACTTTATTTAAATAATGATTTATCTTAAACTGGGAAATGATTGTGTCACAGCAGAAGTGTTTTCAGGCATTACACGAGTTAAACATATTTAAAAGATGCAATAAGATATAATAAAAATGAAGCATTAGCAGCAAGTTTACACACAGGACACATGACTAGAGTATCTAAAGAATACACAATATACAGAAAATACTGTATACATGGAGTACATTAAACAGTCTCACTAGCTAATGTTTGCTTTCTGTGTTAACTTAGTGATAGTTAATGACACAGATAGCGTTATAACCGTGGTTCAAACAACCATTAATGTCATTTTCTATGTGAATAAAGTCATTTTAATGAAATAAAAGTGAACAAACTGTGAGCTGTAAATTAGAATGTAAGTTGCTACACAGATTATGAAGAATTATATCTAAATATTTGTATTATATTAATAATAATTTAATAATAATAACTTTTTATCGTAATGGTTAAAGTCATTTGCATGTAACGTTAATAACTATCTGACCTTTCTACAATTTTCTCCTCTGCTTAGCATCACATTGACTAAATTGATCAATTTGGAACATGTTTACGTCACAGCAGCATAAGACAAGGCACTGCACATAATGTGATAAAACACTAAATATAAGCAATATAAGTGTGTGTTTTATTCTCATTCAGGTGGAGGAAATACCTTAATTACTTTCTCTAACATTATTTATCCCACAGTATACTCATAAGTTATATGCATACCGTTTAGTTTGAGTAACCGCTCCCTTTTTACCTTCAGCATATTGTTTTAGTACGGTAACTCTTCTTTATTACCGTTAGCATACTGGTTTCTGTTAGGTAACTCCTTTATGTTACAGGATGAATCCTCAGTGTATTGACTTGTTTCTAGTCTCCTCCTGACTGACAGAGTCCTGGAGCTGTGAGTTTCTCCTCTTCAGTGAAGCAGCTTTATTACTGTCTCCTATTGTCGCAGACAAAGTAGCATTAAATGGAAATACTCAAGTAAAGTAAAAGTACCTCTAAATAGTACTTAAGTACAGTACTTGAGTAAATGTACTTAGTTACTTCTCACCTCTGCTATGAACCTACGAAGTAGCTGTAGATTAGTTTTGTGTGGTTGCATTGAGTTGTCTTGTTTTGTGTCAGCTGTAGTTGTGTTGATTATTTCAGAGACCCAGCCGGAGAAGGAGAGCAGCATGGATGAGAACAAGGAGACCCCTGGAGCTCAGGTCAGTGTGCACTTCATCACAATATATTCCTAATTCCAGCGTTTCCGCCAGCGGGCGTCTTGCCGTCATTTGACGCCCTTATTCAGCTCGGAACGCCCTGAACTCGAGCCGAGGGCGTCCAAAAGAGTTTTTATCGCTTGAAATGACGACAAGGACATCCCTCTGTTGGAGGGGCAATGGAGTCTGGTGGGATTCTTTTCGCCGCCAGCAAAGCGTGTTCCTGTGACGGAAAGTGTACTGCCGGCGAGCCTTGACGGGCGGTGCTAGTGGAGCACGCGCGTGAACTGGCGAAACTGAGGCTCTGGTAAACTGTGGTAACACGAAGAGCCGTTTGGGAGCCGAAAGAGCCGGCTCTTCTTAGTGAGCCGAGCCAAATGATCCGACTCACTAAAAAGAGCCGGAATTCCCATCACTAATGCGTAAAGAGATAGTATCTATTAGGGACGGCTCAATTCAAGTCCAGGGTTTCCCACACATAGACTTTACTTGGGCCACCCAGGTTTAACGGCCACCAAAGTATATTTCGCGACCCATTCATTATTATTTTGTTTGTATCCGTCCGCGAGCACGACGCCATCTGCAATCGATTTACTAGTGGACAATGATCCCTCGCTTGCTGTACCTGTTCGCTCTGCTATCGCGTGGAGGGTCTGCTAACAAGCGACCAACAGAAAGGTTCATGTTAATGTTGTTGCACCTCACAAATGCCTAACACTGTTATCCCCAAATGAAAGATCACAACCTGTTTGGAAATATACAATATGAATGCACAATATGGTTAGATATAGGTTAGAACGTTGTTGTATACGATACCATAATACTTTAATTGTCAAATCAAGTCTGAAATGTGACTTGCATCACAGCAGCTCCATGTGTAACATCAACATAGACAAATAAGACAAACACAATACATGAGAAATTCTCTCTGCAGACCCATTCTCACAGCGTTTATCAACCTTTTTCTTACTCAATATCAAGCCACACTTATTGTTTTTACTTCGGCTGTGACTTTGTGTGTGCTCAGGATGAGTTTGGCTGTGTATCGCTAACAAGGAAACGACACCTCCACGGAACTCAGCGCATTCACAACGTCCCGACCAATCAGAGCACACTGTGCTCACAGGGAGGGTGGGGGCTGGAGCTATTGGAGCTACAACGAGCCGTTAAAGGCAGAGAGTGAAATTCAGTGAATACACGTAGGTTACAGAGATGCTGTATGAGAAACCAATGTGAGTTTGGAAAATTGCACAATATAAATCTATTCTAGACCTCAACAATGGATTTATGATCAGTGGAAATGGCCATGACATGGGAGCTTTAATGTCCTTAGTCCAGAGGTGGGGACTCGAGTCACATGACTTGACTCGAGTCAGACTCGAGTCGCATATTTTTTGACTTGAGACGTGCTTGACTAACATTGATAAAAGACTTGACTTGACTTTGACTTGGTATTCAGACTTGAGACTTGACTTAAGCTTGAGACAGAGGACTTGAAAGGACTTGTCTGTTTAAAATTAAATATTTGCGTTTGTTTTTGTAGTGAGATATTACGTTTAGTTTTTTCGAAAAACGTGATTGGGTGATTATAGCGCCATGCGCGCAAACCTGGCAACCACTAGAACGGCAAGGAGCGTCAGTTAACATGGCAGCGGCTAGCGTTACCTCCAAAAATAGTGAAGTTTGGATTCAATGGATTATGTTGTCGATGACGCTAATAAGAAGAGAACAGCGGTATGCAGGGTCTGCAGCATAAAGATCAGTGACACGACCACCCACAACATCCAACTTCATTCGTCACTACAAAAAACCCCACAGAGAAAGGTGCGTGAATGTGTTGTGTTAGCTAGAAAGCTAACGTTAAGTTTAAGCTACGTTAGACTTGGTTTCAAATCGATTAAGCATTACAAAGAGAAGACAAAACGGTAAATGAACACTAGAACCCGCCAAGGGATTCATTTTGACTAACCTGATACTGACAGGGCTGGTCAGGAGAGGGAGAGAGAGAGGGGAAAAGAGATGCCTCGTTTATTTCCCCTGTGTTATCAGAAGTTACTGTAAACTGTTTGAATAATGTAGTTCATCTACTTTTAGTAGTTTGTTTAAATGTTTTAAATTATGTTGTGTTTGTTTGTAGAAGTGCAATCATTCCCTTGATTTATTGTAAAATGAATCTGAACTTTTTGATCTGTTATGATGATAAACTGAAGCAATTTCTAAATTAACCCAATAAGTGAGTTTTTTAAATCGTCCTACTTAGTTTTATAAGAAAATTATGAAGAGGAACAAATTAAATGATTTGAATATGATCATCTATGTAGGTTGCTGACGCTGTTGGTGGTTCTAGTGTTAACAGAAATTTAAATTAAATATGTGTAATGGCAAATGCCATATATGATTTTCTTACCTGGAATTCTGCCTTTTGAACAGACTTTTTTGAGTCCTAGCTATATTGTCTCAGTTCTAGGGTTAATATGAATCTAATATGATTGTTCATCGGTCTAAATTAGATTTCAAATGATTAACTGTGTAGTAATGAAGATCATAGTGTGGGTTTAAATCCATTTTCATAACCACTGTCTTTTAACTGATTTAAATGCGGAAACTGGGCTTATTCATCAGAATTTTGTATGACTTGACTTGACTTTTGACTTGACCTGAGCAATGACGTGACTTGACTTGCTTGACTCTCACCACAGTGACTTGGGACTTGCTTGATACTGTAGGTCAAGACTTGAGACTTGCTCATGACTTGCACATGTAGGACTTACTCCCACCTCTGCCTAGTCACTATGATTTATTACTTGGATAGATTGTATTCTTTAGTGGGAACACAGAAGTTAATAGAGTCCTTTGGTACAGTAGTTTTTAGTTTAGTTTTTAGTTGGTATTTATTAATATTGTCGTGGACAGTCCCCATCGATGAACTGTCACAAAAACAGTAAATGGAGCAGCTTTAGCCGACATGGCTAATTTCCAGCTGTTGTCCCCGGCCAGATGGTAATAGACAATTAGTATAGTAGTTATTTCATCTAGTGAACCTTCCTGAAAAGTTTCCCAATCTGTCCAATCAAACAGGCTTTCAACTGTTCCCCTACTTTAATTTGTCCATGTCCTTATTACTTTCTTTTCTGGTTGACTTCCCTTCAGTTTGGGCTATATACACTGGATCATATTCACAACATTATGATCAGAGTTCAGTATTGGTGGTCTGTATTTAGACACATAGGCTACTTTATCATTAACAAAGCATTTGTCCAGGATATTGTCTTTCCTGCTGTGATCCCTAACATACTGCTGGAACCCAGGTAACACAGTATCCAGGCGACATTGCTTCATGTCCCCGAGCACTATTGCCGGTGCATCGGGGTGGCTGAGTTGCAGCTCGTGAACACAGTCAGCGATGGAGCTGGCCGCTGGGAGGCACGTAAACAACAAACAGTAAAATACACACAAATTCTCTAGGCCAGTGGTTCCAACCTTTTTACACCAAGTACCACCTGAAAAATAGTTGGGGTTCTCCCAATACCAGCACCATATGACCAATGTTAAATTACAGTCTATGCACAGTTCATGCAGGACTCGGAGGCACATGTTATTCATAATAACATTATTTGTTGTCAGCCACAGCTACATGTACAAGGGCAGTCAATTAAATTCAATAATAGCTTTATTAGCATGACCATAGTTACATACAGTATTGCCAAAGCTCTGTATAGTTGCAACATCTATACAAAAATACACACAAATAACAGTTATCAGGGTTTCGTACGGGTGCTGGAAATCCTTGAAATGCTTGAATTGTACGAGGTGTTTTCAAGGTTTGAAAAGTGCTTGAATTTTGGGAACGGTGCTTGAATTTAGGATAAAGTGATTGAAATTGTAAATGCTTTACTTCGATTTTTTAGATTAAAAGAAAATGAAGTCAGAGCGCGCTTTAATTGCTTCGCTTTTACATAAAACAGCTCCGCCCCAGCCTTCCCGCGCTATGCGCGTGACCGGCAAGTGTTTTTGTTACGTGATGTGACCTGGGCATTCTGATGAGTGATAGATGACAGTATGCCAGGAGGTTGCCGTTTCAAACGAGCGTTGGCTAGCAGAAGACAATACAAGCCATGGCTAAGACGAGGTCAAGCCCAAGAGTAGCCTCCTGCAAAGTGTGCAAACATAACGATGCGAGAGTCTGCGCTGACGAGCCACACATCCCCCACGAAAGGTACGCCGTAGTAGAGCATTTTAGATTAGGCTAACGTTGCATGTAAAATACATGGACAACTTTTTCTCTGTGCGCGGTAAACAGCTCGCCAAAATGGCTTCACTAGTCTGGCAGTATTTTAAGTGTCCAAAAATGACAATAAAATAGCGGTATGCAACGGTGTGTGTGAAGCAGAAATCCTGCAGCTCCACCCGCTGTGACGGACCGGTGAGCGGAGCAGAACACACATTAAGAGTTAGACCTAACGCACTTAGCTATTTTATCTACCCTCTGGAACAAGCTAAAACTAGTTATAAATATATTTATTCTTCACTGTCGGGTCACTCATTACTGGATCAGTGAGCTGCATGAGATACTGACGGGCTGTCAGAGAGAGAGGAAAAGAGAGCGCTTCCGCTCATTTCTCCCGTGTTATTATCCCAAGTTAATGTAAACTTGATAATGTACTTCATTGAATTTAATAATTATGTTGGTTGTTTGTGGAAGCGCCAGTGAATGAGCCCCATTAACTGAGTTTTAACATCACTTTAAATGGAAGCAGTGTTGCCAACTCCATAGTAAGGAAAGTAGCTATTGGCTGTCCTAAAAGTAGCTAGAAGTCGCTAAATGACGTCATCGCCTAATTTGCATATTTTATATACAAAAGTGAAGAAACAAAACACCCTTAATGTGTTTAGAACTACAAATGAACTTCCTTCTGTTGATTCTTTTTTTTTTTAATGTTTATGTTTGTCCATCACTTGATGACTTTAAATGCTTTGGAGAGACCAACATTACATACATACATGTTGCCCAGTATTGTTAAAGAATTAGTCCCATTTAATAAAAAAATGGTTATGCGGGATGGAATTGCTACCTTCCTTCTTTATCTGGGCTTGGGACTGGCAAAGTGACCCAAAAGAGACACACTGGGTGTTTCTCAATCACGAGTACGCTTGCTTGGTAGCACATGTCTGCCGAGCATCTTGCTTCAATTACATGCTATCACATCAGATTCTCCAAACACAAGAAAGTCTCCAATAACACCAGAAAAATGTAGCTGAATTTGTCGCTAGTCGCTTTTGACAAAAAAAAGAAGCCGGAGGGGTTTGGAAGTCCCCAAGTTGGCAACACTGAATGGAAGATCCCCATAGGCCCCGCCCACTCGATCGGATCGGCGATTGGTATCGGCCGATACTGATTCCGGCGATCGGCCCCCAAAATGGGCGATCGGAGCATCCCTAATAATTATATATGATATGTTTTATAATGATTGATCATTAAAGTGTTATCAAAGCTGGTAAAGGTGCAGCTAGTTTGAATGACTTTGTATACTACAGAGTAGCTTGTGAATTTACTCCAGGTGGAACTAAAGTCTGATTTAACACTTGATTATATTTCACATCATTCATCACATCTGTAAAGTAACTAAAGGTATTAATACATGTAGTGGAGTAAAAGTACACCATTTACCTCCGACTTATGTTTACTCTGCCAACCTAAAAGTACCTCAAAATAGTAATCAATAATGTATTGAAAAGTTATTTGGCTGATTGTTTATATTGGCTCAGCCAGGTTATATGGGATGCCCAGTCTAACGTACAGATGGGTCACTCATTTTGAAATATTAGTTAGTTTTCTTTTCTTTAATTGTTCATCCTCATGTAGAATGCTATTATGAAACACACATTTGGTTATTTATAGCATAAAGAACATCTGATTTAATGTGAGGTAGGGAAATAATAATTTGAGTATGAGTCAGAGTTCCCGTTAGAATATTTTTTCGCCGGTCAAAATGTCCGTTAAAGTTGAAATCTTCCGGACAAAAGTAGAAAAGTGCCGGTCAAAGGTTATTTATTGAGCTTTAACACAAATTGATATGATTCAATATTAAACAAACTAATTATAGTAGATTAACTACATTATTCAAAAGTGTACAGTAATTTACAATAACACGGGAATAATAAACGGAGCGCTCTCTCCCTCTCCTGACAGCCCGCCAGTATCATGTAGCTCGCGGATCAGTAATGAGTGACCCGACAGTAAAACTAAACATATCTATAACTAGTTTAGGTAGTTTGAGAGGTAATTAAAATAGCTACGTGTGATATTCTAACCTGAAGTGTGTGTTTTGTTCCGCTCACCGCTGCAGGTGATCATGCAGAGCTGCGTGTCGACTCGTCAGCAGCAGCTGATCTCTCTCTCCCGTCAGATTAGACTTCACTCGCGTTTATGTCCATATCGATCAGATCTAGCTAGTTCTAGCTAATGATATGACTACCTGCTATTAAAAGACACCTAAACAATAAGCGTCGCTATGCAACCGGGTGAGGCCACAAAGTATAGCGCAGCAGCATTATGAATTTGTTTACATGCCCACCGGAACCCGAGGCATTACCAACAGATCAACGCACAATCAAACCATACAGGACATCTCTTTCTCCACATTAAGTGTTAGACATTAGAATTGACTATTCTTGTCTGTCACATACTCTTCTTGTCTGTCACATAAGTGGCGCAACTGAAGCGGTATTGCGCTAAAGGGGAAATTATTTTGACCGGACATTTTGACCGGAGAGATTTAGATTTGCCGGTCTTCAGCATATTTTACCGGTCATAGTCCGGTAATTACCGGCTAACGGGAACTCTGGTATGAGTATATAAATATGTAATTTACACAGCTGTAAGATGCTTGAAAAGCTTGAAAAGTGCTTGGATTTGACTTTGGAAAAGGTGTAAGATACAAATACAAAATAAAATATGATATATATACATAAGATATATAAGATGTGAGAGCTGGTGTATCAGGTCAGTCCGATTCCCTGAAACTGTGGCAGGCAGAGACAAACTGTCCTGCAACAATGCAGCTCTCTTTATATTCCCCAGGAGTATTTTTTGTTTTTCATTTTCATTTTAAATATTTGAGGATGCTTATGGTTGAGTTTTGGGAAGATTTGTTTTCGTATAGCTTCAAAAAGTTGGGCAATTGTGTGAGGAAGTGCTGCTCTGTCTCCACAGCAGTTCCTCCTCACTGTTGGCATGATCGCTCCTCTTTTGCAGCCATGTTTTTCTTGTACCTGCCTGTTTCTATGGCCAGGCTGTGGCTGCGTTTCACTTCTCTTATTTTTCATTTCCTCGCTCCTCGGTCTCGGTCTCACCGGAAGTTGATTTGTCTGCGCCATCTTGAGTAGCGTCCCAATGGCCTTATTTTTGCCGGAGGAGCGAGGAGCGATAATGGAGGAGCTATAATCGAGGAACCACCAGACCATCCTTCGATGAAATCCTCAGAGACTCGCCCCGCCCCCTTACTGTGTATCGCTCACTGATTGGACGATGCAGCGCATGCAATGATCTGATGCTTCTTGACATGAGAGCAGTTTCCCAGCGGAGTGAAGAAAACACATGAAACTCACGAGACTCACTCCTCAGTTCATACCGTGTTTTGTTTCAATGAATGCATCATTCAGTTACAAATATGTGATATATCTGAACAACAAAGTGGACAAAAATCATTTCATTCATTTATTGGAAACATTTTCGTGATCGCTTTTTTCGTTTTACATTTTCATTTCAGTCAGTCATTCAGTGCTATTTAACATGTTAATTTGCTACATATCCACACAACAAACTAAGTGTGCAATCCAATGAATGTTAATCTAACTGGGTTTTGATAGATAACATATCTCTTTTTCTTCTCTCAATTCTTTTATTTATATTGTGCACTCTAATCAATATTAATCAAACTAATATTCGTTTATACATTTTAAGAATGGCGTTTATCTTTTTTGAGAATTAGTTCTTATTTGATTTTATTTATTTGGGTCTACAACAGATGATACAAAATGTTTGTGTCAGTAAATGTGTACTAACAGAGGCGGGGGTGTTTGTGAAAAATAACGGGGACAGAGCTGCTGTCAGACGATCAGCTGTGCGGCGTCATCACAAACGGACGTTGCTTCACGTGACGCTCCGGAGGAAAGGACGTCCCATTGCTCTTAAAACTCATTTCCCTGCTTCTCGTGGTTTCCCTTGCGTCTCTCCATGCTTCCCTGGTGGGAGGGACTAGTCGCAGGGAAACGACGCAAGTGAGGGACGCAAGGAATCCATTTACCGAAGTGAAACGCAGCCTAAGTCTCTCTCTCCTCTCTCTCTCTCTCTCTCTCTCTCTCTCTCTCTCTCTCTCTCTCTCTCTCTCTCTTCTCTCTTCTCTCTTTCTCTCTCTTCCCTCTCTCTCCTCTCTCTCTCCTTCCTCCCTCTCTCTCTCTCATCTCTCTCTGTCTCCCTCTGTCTCTCACCTGTCTGTCTCTCTGTCTCTGTACCTGTTTCTATGGCAGGCTGTGAGCACTTAGTCTGTATGCAAAGGAGTCTGATTCTTTTCGGAGTATGATCGGCACCACAGATCAATCCGGGTACTTCAAAGAGAGATTCAGGCATTGTAGATTGTAGTAAGCGTTTCCGCCAGGGGGGAGTTTGGCCGTCATTTGACGCAATTATTCAGCTCGGAACGCCCTGAACTCGAGCAGAGGGCGTCCGAAAAAATAAATAATTCGAGAGAAGATCGAGAGTTTCTATCGCTTAAAATGACTATAGGGAAAAAGGACAAGGACATCCCTCTGTTGGAGGGGCAAAGGAGTCTTGGTGGGATTCTTTTCGGAGTATTGAAGATCGTTTCCCCGACATCGGCGGTGCCTGCCACAGGACAACACGGAACGTGCGCAATTTGGACGCGATGAGCGCGGAGCTCGCACGTGAACTGAGGCTCCGTGATAAACTGTGGTAAAATGACTCACTAAAAAGAGCCGGAATTCCCATCACTAACGTAAAGAGATAGTATCTAACAATACCCCCCCCCCCGCTCTCGGGGTGGACGCCCTCTCAGCCCCGGTCCACGTTGTTGCGCAGGTTTGTGAGAATGATGGATGGAAGTGGTGGCCGGCTGGTGTTTCTAAGCGGCTCCCGAGGGATGTCATCCAATAACGAAGAGCACAGATGGCTTGGTGTATTCGTAGGAGGCCGATCGCATTGTAGCTCTAGCATAGCCTCGCGGCTGTAGCAGCGTAGAGGCCGGGGCTCCTCGCCATACCTGTTCGTGCTGTCACTCAGGTGTGTCTTGGAAAGTGTTATGGCCAGACATGGTCTGCAGAAGGCAAATGTAATCCACAGGATCAAAAGCATGGTCTCTCAAAATGACGTTTCATAAAGACACGACAAAGTTTAGACAATAATTAGACCAAAAAAAAACACAAGACGAACGGAGCATACTGAGACTTGCGGTGACAGGATGCCGTCTCCCTCTGTCTCCTGTATACCAGAGGTGGGAGTAAGTCATACATGTGCAAGTCCCAAGTTACTGGGGTGAGAGTCAAGCAAGTCAAGTCATACGAGTTTACCCCCAGTTTCCGCATTTAAATCAGTTAAAAGACAGTGGTTATGAAAACTAGAGTTTTATTTTCCACAGTAACAACAATGGAGAGTGGGGCTCTGAAATCATAGTGTGTGTGTGTGTGTGTGTGTGTGTGTGTGTGTGTGTGTGTTCTTCTATAAAACAGCTGCAGGCAGCAGATACTGTGAGAGTCAGACATGAATACATAGGTCAAGGCAGACTGGTTCACAGACTCTCCTGTTTTGCCGATCCGGTGCTTGAACAAATAACTCTACAACCCCTACACAAGTCGAGTCTTTTTATCAATGTTAGTCAAGCAAGTCTCAAGTCAAAAAATATGCGACTCAAATCATGTGACTCGAGTCCCCCCACCTCTGGTATATACTGTGGTTAGAATGTTGCTGTATCAAATATAATACAAACAGTTGATAAGTAGTATTTTGTTAACTCAAGGTTTATACTAAGTGAGTTTTTATTGTTAACTTGTGCATTCATGCTTTTTAGATTGACTTTCTCTCTTTCTCTGTCCGTCTGTTCTAGAAACCGAAAGGAAGAGAGAGACGTCACAGCTGTCAGAAATGTGACAAATCATTTACAACATCTGGAGATTTAAAGCGCCACCTGCATATTCATACTGGAGAAAAACCGTACAGCTGTGAAGAGTGTGGGACAACTTTCACTAGATCAGGTGCTCTCAAAATACATCAACGTATTCACACGGGAGAAAAACCGTACAGCTGTGAAGAGTGTGGGACAACTTTCACTAGATCAGGTCATCTCAAAATACATCAACGTATTCACACGGGAGAAAAACCGTACAGCTGTGAAGAGTGTGGGACAACTTTCACTACATCAGGTCATCTCAAAATACATCAACGTATTCATTCTGGAGAAAAACCGTACTGGTGTGAAGAGTGTGGGAAAACGTTCACTACATCAAGTAATCTCACAACACATCACCGTATTCACACGGGAGAAAAACCGTACAGCTGTGAAGAGTGTGGGACAACTTTCACTAGATCAGGTCATCTCAAAATACATCAACGTATTCACACGGGAGAAAAACCGTACAGCTGTGAAGAGTGTGGGACAACTTTCACTACATCAGGTAATCTCAAAATACATCACCGTATTCATTCTGGAGAAAAACCGTACAGCTGTGAAGAGTGTGGGAAAACTTTCACTACATCAGGTGATCTCAAAAAACATCACCGTATTCACACGGGAGAAAAACCGTACAGCTGTGAAGAGTGTGGGACAACTTTCACTAAATCAAGTGATCTCACAACACATCACCGTATTCATTCTGGAGAAAAACCGTACAGCTGTGAAGAGTGTGGGAAAACGTTCACTACATCAAGTAATCTCACAACACATCACCGTATTCATTCTGGAGAAAAACCGTACTGGTGTGAAGAGTGTGGGAAAACGTTCACTACATCAAGTAATCTCAAATCACATCTTCGTGTTCACAAAGGAGAAAAACCATAGTGGTTTTAAGAGTGTGGGAAAACTATGAGAGCCAAGCTAGCTGTTTCCTCCTCCTGATGTCCTGAGAGCTGTAGTTATATTTTAAGAGTCTTTCTGAATTGAAGTCTCATTCAAATAAAGCTTATTTCATTCAAATGTGTCTTTTCTTCTGTGAGATATCTTTATGGATTTCCTTATGACTTGAGTCTGATTTTAAAAGTGGTTTAATATTTCTGAGTCTGACTCAAGCAACTTAAATGTTTGCTTTTGGGCAAAGTCATCTGAACATTGTGTACTGTGCAAGTAATTTGGCACTCTACCTTTGTCCCTATATTTAGATAAACAAATTAATCCCCATTATTGCATTTAATAATTCATATTTCACGACACATTGTTACTGTAGCACTGACCACTTTATTGTATAAAGTGCATTCAATTGAAAACACCATAGTGTTACAGTTAAATTATGTACAATTATGTACATAAAAGTATTTACATATAATAAATAGATAATTAACGCCTACAATATCAGAGAAATTAGAATGTAACAATTGCACTGATGGCTCTGTGTGTTTTTTGTCACCAATATTATAACTTTCTGGCAAAATATTTAATTGATTCAGTATAAATGATGGCAACAGCATAAACTAAGGTAAACACAGGTAAAAAAGCTCAAGTGGATACAAATCAGATGCATGAAACACATTCACTTTTGTAGATCCCAGGATTTATTTTTCATCAGCAGGTATGAATCAAATGTTAGGGTATCAATGACTTCTTGTAAACTAACATTTGTTGTTATGCAAGTCAACAACAACAACGAGATCTCACTCCACTGCAGAAGAAGAACAGGAATGATCCAGCTATTGAACCCAGTTGGATTCTTTAGGACTTTTCAGGTTCAAACCCCACTGCAGTCAGCATGTCGTTGTGTCCCTGGGCAAGACACTTCACCCCACAGTATTGAGTATGTAAGTCGCTTTGGATGAAAGCGTCTAACAAGTAACATGTAATGTAATGTACATACAAGTATTTACACTTTTTACATTAATGACGTACATATGAATGAAAACTATTTGCATTATACATCAAATATAAAAGTCGACATGAAAAATAAACTTCACCACGAATTGCTCCTGTGGGGATTGCCCACAGTATCGAGTATGTAAGTCGCTTTGGATAAAAGCGTCTAACAAGTAACATGTAATGTAATGTACATACAACTATTTACATTAATGACGTGCATATATTTACAATATACATAAATATAAAACAATATGAAAAATAAAAATGATAACACAGCAAGTTGAAAAACATTTAAATACTATTTACAATATTTACATAGCAACAGGTCATTGCTCCAACGCGTCAACAACAGCTGTAAAATGTTGGTAACTGTTGTAGACTGTGTTCTCCAGACCCTTTGATGAAGACATCCTCTTCACAGGGCAGAAGACTTTGCGCCTGTACTTTTTGGCCACAGCACGTGCACGACGGCATCTTTTGAACCTGGACACTTTGGCTCCTACTCCCGAGGGCTCGTCCATCCCCTTGCGCTTGTAGACCTTGCCCAGGATGAGGGAATGCAATCGAGAGTAGTGGGGACAGACACATCAGCAGACGGGGTTGCCATGAACGGCAGGCAGTAAGGGCATTGAGGAGGGGCCAGCAATGGCTGGGGTTGACTGACTGGCAGGCAGGATGGGGCCAGGGAAAAGGGAGGGCACAGGTCTGGCGATGGTACTGGTGGCAGGCAGTATGGGACGTCCAGCAATGGCAGGCACGATGGGCCTCGTGGAAGGGCCAGCAATCGCCCGCGTTGCTGTGGATGGAGAGGGGGAGGGCAAAGGTCTGGGGGCTGGGGTTGGTGGCCGTGGCAGTGACACAGGTGGCAGTGATGTCTGAGGTTGCCTGTTGTTCATTGCACTAATGTGCTGGTGCGTAGCGAATGCCCATCTTCACGCGCTGTATCACAGCAGCATTGACAAGGTTGTGCCGTTTAGTGTGGCAGTACCGGGTGTTGCCCCAGTGCGTTCTGTACAGCTGGTTGAACTTCTGCTGCTGTTTGTCGTGGTCCTCCACTGCATTCCAGGCAGTCAGGATCGCGTTCCTCTGCACGGTGCATTTTTTTTTTAATCGGCCCTCACTCAGTCAATTAAAAAAGTATAATGACTTAAAGGGGACCTATCAAATGCACTTTTGCACGTCTTTTATACATGAATATGTGTCCCCGGTGTGTCAGAAAACACAACCCTCTCTCTTTTCCTCCATACCCAAATCTCTAAAAACGGGGCTACAACGGATCTGATAAAAACTGATACAGATTTGAAATTGTTCTGACGTCAGAAACAGGGAGCTCCACCTATATGGCCAACTCTCCACCTATCAGGGGAATGAGAGGTTGCCGTGGCATGGTAACAGCATGGTAACAGCATGGTAACATGACGCTCGTGCCACGCCCCCTCCTTTGCAGGGGGGCGTGGTCAGCTGCAGCTCATGCAAAGACAGGGCTGGAGGAGAGCAAAATGAGGCATGGCTAAAATGCATGATCTGTTTGGTATTTTGAAAAAAAAACTTCACAGACATGTTTTATATAGGTATGGCCCTACAATATATTATTCAAATATAGCATGATAGGTCCACTTTAAGTATAATAAACTTCTGCTTGTCTTATATTGTACTTCTTAAATATATATGTTCAAATATATTACACAGTATTCATGTGCTAATGAGCCCAATTTTCAATTAAATTCAGTCAATTAAAGTTGAAAACATCTTCTTGCAAATCTTATGTTGATAAGAAAAAAGCCCAATAACAAATGTACATAACAACCTTGAAATATACCCTTCATATTTCCTCTTATCATAATCAATCTGAAGCTTCTGATTTAAGGAATGAGCTGCCAACACAATAAATGAAACCCTCTGCCGAGTGTTGTATTTTTCTGTAAAAAGTCCCCTCTAAGTTTGTTAGAAAACACAGCGGTTTCTGAGGGTGTTTTTTCACACGGCAGGAGATGAGTGATGACCAGCTTCTATGTTCCTCTATCTCATAAACAGGTGGGAAATATAACCAGCACTAGTACTGGTCATAATAAGTGTGGTTTATTCACTGACATTTCCTGTGTGAAGTGGAAGTTGGGTGAGGTGATACACACACTCCTCCCTGCTGCCTCCTCCTGCTGCTGGCCTGTTCACACATCTGTACTTGACTCCCTCCCAGGCTGATGCTCACTGTCTTGAATCTCCTCGTAGATCTGCTCAGGTTCAGCTTCGTCATCGTTGGGGGTTCTCTTTTCTCTGTTTTTGAAGAAGTGTCTGAGGGTTATGATCCCCAGAAGCCAAAGCAGCCACAACCGCTACTCGTACGGGTATTTGCCAAAAGTCAGATGGTCGTTGGTTCTCTGGTTCTGCAGTGGTTCCCTCCTGTCCTGAGTCAACACCCTGTCCCTTGTTTCCCTGTGTGACTGGTTTAAATCCAGCTTCAGGATCCACCATGTTGAGATCCTTCATTACTTCCAGATATATCCGGTAGTTATTACACAAATACATTCTTTCAAGATCGGTCGTAACATTTTCTATCACCAGTGAATTATCTGATCCGAAAGCAAAGCGCTTGTCAATGATGTTCACTTTGCCATTTTCTATAGTGACAAGAGGCAGAGTTTTACCATTACCATCCTTATACAAACTCCATTTTACATCTCCTTTCTTATGAGGACAGGGCAGTGTAGCCTTCATGCCCGGCAGCGCTGTTATTTTTTCAGGAACAGCTGAAAAGCAAAAAGCAGAAAGAAGTTACACATGTATGGACCCAACAGCCTTGACAAGCTGGACAATTGATTTGCTCATGGTGGTTTTAATTTATAGTTTTTCTATATTTAGAAAAAAAAACAGGCAAACCTAAGAAACAAGTTACATTTTTGTCCGTGCTAAATTCTACCGAAAGAGTCTACTGTAATGTGATGCTTTAATGTTCAAAAAGCTCTTTCCCAGAGAAACGGCCCCTGGAGGGAACACAGGGATTTCAGCCTCTGCAGACCATTTACATGCACACAAAGCTGTATAACACACTACAGGAAAGGGAGAACCCCAAAAAGCAGAATAGAGCCCCTTTAAGCTACTAAACAAAAGATTGTAAACTAAAACACTTTTTCAACATATCACAGAGTAAAACTTGACATGTCTTTGACTTGATTTATATTATTCATTTCAATGTCGAATCATCCAGATTCATGAATATTTTAATAGAAACATGTTAAAAATAGATATTCTTACCAGTATGGCTGATAGAGAAGCATGCAGCGAGCAGCAGGAAGTAGAGACAAAGCAGCATCTCTGCAGCTGGTGAACTCTGCTGTGTCAGATACAACTTAGTCTTCTTTTTAATCTAAGAGGAAGTTATGAGTAATATGGCTGGGGGTCGAAAAGATCTTGAGTGATTGGCTGTTTTATACCGTGGGGAGTTTCTCTGCACAGTACAGGGAAAGGTTGAACTAATCAGATCTTAAAGGTCCCATGTCATGGCCATTTCTACTGATCATATTTCCATTGTTGAGGTCTACTAGAATAGATTTACATTGTGCAATGTTCCAAACTCACATTGGTTTCTCATACAGCATCTCTGTATAGTATGTGTATTCACTCTCTGTCCTAAACGGCTTGTTGGAGCTCCTGCCCCCAATCCTTGTGAGCCCAGTGTGCTCTGATTGGTCTGGACGTTGCGAGGCTCGTTGCGAGGCTCGTTGCTGCTCGCCGCTGCTGCGAGGAGCGGACAGGTTTCCGGGTCGGCGATACAGCGAGACACAGCGAAACTCATCCTGAGCACACACAAACACTCACAGCCGAAGTAAAATCAATAAGTGTGGCTTGATATTGAGTAAGAAAAAGGTTTATAACGCTGTGAGAATGGGTCTGTGGAGAGCATTTCTCCGCGATCCCAACAGTCTATTACCAACCAGGGAGCTCTATGCAAGTGGCCAAGGGATCCTGAAAATGTATTCCTCCTTTCATGACATGGATATAGTTATATACGCTTTAATATCTTGCCATTTTGATTAGTGCAACTCCTTACAATAGGTCAGTGGCGAGCCGTGAGCTTTATACCTAGGCCCTCTGACCCCCACCAATTCCCTCGAAAAAAAGAAAAAAAAATAGTTATTACGTCACAGCGTATACTTCAGCGGAATATCAAAACGACAATAAAATATATTATTTACACTCTGCAGTTGTTAATTAGCTCAGATGCTTCTAGGACTTGGTGGTGTTGGACGGCTGGCCGATCTTTGACAGACCGCGAACGACACGTTGGCCGAGCCTCGCTTCACTGGTTTGGCCTGAAAAAGAGAAATAAACAAACTAAATGTAAACAATTAAATCACTTTTCTTGATGATATATCTCCTCTGCTCACGCATCTGATGGATAAGACACAGCAGGGATTGTTTCTGATAAATGGTTATTTGGAATAAACAGAAAACAAGTATTTGGCATATATACGAGGCAATAAACATTTGAAAGAATATCATAATGATGCACATACAGTTTGATAAAGACAGTTGAATTCTGGGAATTGTAGTACAAAAACACCAAACTAAAATGGCATTTTTCTGCTTCCTTTTATAGGACCATTTCAGAAGTCAAAAATTCATTTAAACTGCAACCATGTGCCAAAGTTTAGAGTATTTAGTATAACAAATCAATTATAATTCCAGTGTAAAATATTACATATAACTCAATGTAGCATATACCTAAATGACAAAGGCCAGTGATTTTGGCCAGCGTCGGACCGATACCAATACTATCTATCAGACTGGTGCCTCCCTAGAGCAAAGTACCAACAATAAAGACAAATAAACTATAAACAACAACCTTTAGGAGCACTGTGTGTGTTTGTGTTCCCCTTGTGAACACCTGAGTTACCTGGGACTCGTGAGGCTTCCAGCCGATCATGTAGAGGATCTCGAAGGTGGCCGGCCCCGACCCGTCCTCGCTGCCGTACATCTCTGAAACACATTCAAACACACACACATAAACACATGCTATAAGGAAGCAAAAACATTGGTGTTTTATTTTACTTTTGATGAAGCTAAGCTAGCAGTTTGCTTCTGCTTCAAGGCTTTGTGCTAAGCTACAGAAGGCTAACCAGCACACATATGAGTTTGACCATTAAAGCTGACAGCGGGCTGAATGTAACAGCATTTCCTAAACACTGCACTGAAGTACTGTATAACTTTTACGAGATCGTTTGCTTCAGTATTTCCTATGTATGCTACTTTATACTTCTACTCTTGTACATCTTAGTGGGAAATAACATTCTTTTTTCTGCATTATATTTGTTGACAGCTTTAGTATGCCGATTAAGATTCTTATACAAAATATAAAACAACTATTAAATGATAATATGTTATTATAAATGAATCTACCCTGCACTATTGACGTAGCTACAACAATAAAGAGCACATGAATGCTTTAATAATAATACAGGAATATTATGTTATTCTGAAAATGGTATTCTGCATGTTGAGTATTTTTAGTGTTCCTACTTTGATGTTTTTATGTTGTACTTGTATCTGAACTACGTTTTGAATGCAGGACTTCTACATGTATCATAGTATTGTTGCACTTCTAATCAAAGATCTGAGTACTTCTTCACGACTGAAACCTGATATCATCTGAGGATGCAAAGCAAAAACCATGTGAAGAAACGATTCACACCTTTTTGTTCCCACGCTTTCTATACCGCAGCGTGGTAAAGACTTCAACTCTAAGTGTCCAACAGAGGAAGTTAAACCAGCAGAGTTCAAACAGCGGCAGCAATGTGAGTATGTGAGGCTGATGTGTCAGTGTGCATACTGAGGAACCATAACACCAGATCAGGCTTAATAAGGTTAACACTGTGGGAGAATGAGAACAGAGAAAACAGAAGTGTCAGAAATAAAGAAACACCTAAATATGGAATCATATTTCAAGAATAAGTCAGACCCAATGTTATATTTTTCCTATTTTTAACACATCCAAAAAATGTGGCTCTCTGCTCCAACACATTTGCACCATTTATACTTACAAACGTGATATTTGCACTATTCATCTTGCACATAATGAACCACCAACACTATTCAAATAATGCTTAAATCATACAGTGTAACTAACATTTATAACATCTGTATAGTTTACCTAGAGCAGGGGTGTCAAACTCAAATACACAGTGGGCCAAAATAATGGGTGCTAGTCGAGGGCCGGACTGGTTCAATTTGTATTGCAAAACTTATTGAAATGAACTTATTGCAAATATTAAACCTGGGACTAACAAAGCTTAAAGGTGGGGTAGGTACGTTTGAGAAACCGGCTCGAGATACACTTTTTGTTATATTCCATGGAATGCTCTTACCATCCCGATAGCAATGAATATCTGAAGTGCTTTGACAAAAATCCATACAAAAATGTCATCTGTGGAAGCCGTAATACTGTAAAAAGCACGACCAATCATTTTAGCCGGCCCGGCTAAAATAACTGGATGGCCTACCTGCCTGTTAGCCTTCCATCTGTGCACAGACTTATCTCGTGCCCTCATTGGTCATGTGCACGTTCGTGTGTGTTGGAGGAGGGGCTCTGTAAGGAAGTAGCAGATTTCTTCCGGCTGTGTATTTTCAAATTCTAGCGCACTCGAGCTGGTTTCTCCAAAACGACCTACCCCACCTTTAAATGATTGCCTATAAAAACAACATTAAACATTAAATAATCAGTTGCATTCATTTCTTATGGCTCTATCTGCAGCTTTTCCAGAGTCATTTCTTATGATTACATTTTTCCACAGGCCTTCAACAGCTTCAAAAAAACTATTTCCCTCAAAGAAAAAAACAAACATGCCCTGTTGTCTCAAGAAAGAAAGTGCAAAAGGAAACATCCATTGAAACTCAGTGTGCTGCTCTGTGATGCTAGTTCAAGCCAGATACTTGGCATCTCATCTTGGGTGCAAGGTCATCAATGTTTGGGGTCAGGCTCTGAGCTGAGGAGATCCTCAGGATTGAGTGAAGGTGTGCGTGCAATATACCGGCGGGCCAGATCTAATAGTAATTAAACATTATCCTGCGGGCCGAAATTAAATCCACCACGGGCCTGATTTGGCCCCCGGGCCTTGAGTTTGACACATGTGACCTAGAGGATCAATTATGCTGTAGTACTTACTGCACTTTCTGTAAATTATATACTATATTAATATATGCACTCCTGGTGGGAAGCAGTGTATTCTATGGGTTAAAGGAAAAAGTATTTAGAATAACCAAGAAATTATAATTCCATTGTAAAATTGTGGGAAAAGTACTTGGTGTACCTCAATAGCCGCGTTCACACCGGAGTACTTTTCACCGTACTTTTCGCGTTTAGTTCCGTTAGTACCCCTTATGTCGCGTTCACACCAAAAATCGTACTTAATCTCGGGAACTTTTACCCCCATTTTTAGTGCCCGCTGAGAGATCGTACTTTCCTGTGGGTGAAAAGTGCCCCAGTGCTGATTAGCTGGGCGAATTGCAAACCACGCCCCGTACAACTGTGAAAATGTTGTGTAGAGCCGCCATTGTTTTTCCTCGCTACAAAAACCCAGCGCACCGACGGAGAGTAGTTTGTTTTTTGAAAGCAGTTATGGCAAGCATCAAGAAATCATCGGAGTGATGAGGAGGTGTCTGCGCTTCTGGAGATCTACGCCGAGGACGCGACCCAGGGAATGCTACTGAAGCCAGTTCAGTAGCTTTCACTCGTCCTGGGAATCGTGCACCACGGCATACCGGCTAAAAATAAAGAAACTCAGGACTACAAACGGCGGATTCAGTGGCCAACGATGACGACCACGACGAAGGTAAAATCAACTACATGCACTGGGGTTTTAATCTGCACAATAATGGTCTCAGATGTACTTTATTTGCTCAGTAGATCAAGCTAGCCATGCTAGGCTGAAATGGCTAACACCGGCCCCGAGCTAGCTACATCTAGCTAGCTAGATATTCTCGGCCGCTATGAAAACGTTTTGACTTGTGAATAACTGTGCAGTGTTTCTGTAATTTGCTTCACTAACTCATGGCACTAATCGTCTGTTTCAGGCGAGGATGGACAACTCTCGGGATTGGAAACAAGCGAGCTTTGCATTCTAGATCACAGCGCTTGGTCGTCCCCCTTACCAGCAACCAAACGCAAAGGTACACACACACTGTAACTTTGTCTTGAAAGAACGTTACGCATCGAACTGATGTTCACAATCATGTTTATTTCCTTCTTGGTACAATTATGAAACGGCGTGAAAACGTATTCGCCTAGACCGGCATTTACAAATGTTCGCGCCTTTTTACTCTCTCACAAACATTGTAAACATCTGGGCTAGAGGTCACATGACTTCCGGTAAGAAAACTTGCCTCAACAACATTAAACAAAGTTCAAGCATACATGAAGCACTCTTCAAAAAGGAACAATCCTCCGTGTTTGAACCTCTTAAATCGCTGCATAGCCGATTTATTTGGACTGGATTATCCCAGAGAGGCTAAACATTCTTTATAACACAGTTTCAGATTTGTGAAACCTTAATTATATTTGTGAAAATACAAAAAAGGGAGATTTCAGTGCTTTTTTTACATGTAGACCACATTAGACCAGGTCCTGATCTAAAACCACTATACCTAGACTCATCAAATCTGGACTGGATTATCCCAGAGAGTCAAAAGATTCTTTATAACACAGTTTCAGATTTGTGAAACCTTAATTCTATTTGTGAAAATACAAAAAACACATTCCTAGTATGTTGTAAAACTACATGGCGACTAAACAGATCTTGTATCTTGCTTATTTTCCCCTCTTAGGAAAGCGGACACGGGATGCGAATTTCTTTGACACCGTCCAGGCGTTGGAGGACCGGCGTGCCGTGGTGAAAGAGTCGATGCACGGGGATCAGATGGTGCTGTTCACCAAGGCCCAGGAAACGGAGGACAAGATGCTCACCAGTTCATTTTATATTATTGTTATTACTGTTATTATATAGTCTTGATACAACTGACACTTTATTTTATATTGATAATGTTAATTTACATGTACAACTTCTATTTTATTTACATTAAAAATGTGAACTTCTATTTACTGTTAAACAGATCCTGTATCTTGCTTATTTCTCCTGACACTTTATCTTTAGTGACCGTAGCATCCTATACATCACATGTAAGTGATTATTCTGATACCATCATGTTTCATCGGTTATAAACTGGCAAAGCTTTATTTGTCATTTATTTATCATCAATGTTGCAACCTTGTGGAGGAATGGCAGGGGCACATACACAAATATGATAATTTATATAATTTTAAATATTATTTGACCTAAAACTAAATGTTTTTATGATTGTCCTCTGAGGAGGACATGGGGATTTGCAAACTTTTAATTCCCCCCCCCCCATTTTACACAACACAAAATGGAGTCCACTATGGGCCGAAACTACAACTATGAAACATACATTGCAACATGTATGTTTCCATAGTGTTTATGGCAGACGGATGCAGTGGGTCTCAGGAAGATATATAATAAATAATAACGGTGGGTTTGCTGCTGAGCCTATTTACTGTGCATACAACACACCTGGCACAGTTTATTGTTATTATATTGCCACACTGTACACTATTGTAATGTTGCCTGTCTTGACTGGAAAATAAAAGAGAGAAACAAAAGCACTGTACAAAAGATCAGCTTTATTGTCAAAATGTTTACAATTTACACGCTGTTCAGATGCCTCATAAAGCTGGGTCGCCGGTAAGGCAGTCCATTCGTCCCTGTACTCATTACTTTCACAAAGGTTATGTAATATGCAACATGCTGCCACCTGGATTTTGATCTTGTCCATCTTGCAGTCGTTTCTTTTCATCAAGCACCGCCACCTGCCCTTCAGTCTGCCAAAAGCGTTCTCCACCACCACTCGTGCTCGGCTTGTTTTGTTATTGTACGCAAGTTGCTCAGGCTGCATTAACTCAGTTACAAAGCTGTATAACATGAGCACAAACAGCACAACTTCAGTCGACTCCATCTCCATCATGTCTGAGGTCGGAAGGTAAACAACAGACGCCTAATGTACAGCGAGTGGGTGGGCGTCGCAGTATACGCGGGAAGTTTTTCTTCTTCTTCTCTTATTTTGCAGCGGATTGCAAACAACTTTAAGGTGCATACCGCCACCTACTGTACTCGCCGTGAAGTGGTTTGTGGCCTGCCAGTAAAGCCAAAGCAGAAGAAGAAGAAGTGACGTCAGCGGCTCATTTGCGTAATCTTCCCTCAGGGAAAAGTACTCCGGTGTGAACGCGATCTGTACTAAGTGCCCTGGGGTAAAAAGCGCCGGGGCTCTGAGTGCCGGAACTAAGTACAGGAAAGTACTTGGTGTGAACGCGGCTAATGACAAAGGCCAGTGATTTTGGCCAGATTCTAGTGGGCTCAATGGAAAATGCGGAACTGGATTCACTGACAGGAAGTGGACTAAAGAAATTGACTAAAATGTATGCTTATATCTTAATGTATGTCAAATGTGAGTACATATGTATTTGTAAAGCACTTGATATGTATATATACTACTATATACTACAACTATATGTTTTGAGTGATTCCTTAGTCCATCAAATGGCAGAAAATTGTGAAAAAGTTTACAGTTTCTGTAGAATGATCGAGGGTCGAATATCTTTCACGACTCAGGTTTATTGTACAGTAAGTCAAGACATTACAGTAAGCAGCAACATGACAACTCGCGGGCTTACTCCGAAGTAAAGCAGTCCTTCGCATGCCATAAAGCATGTCGCAACACTGCCGTAACAGCCTTAACTCAGTATGCATTGTATGCATATGTGACATCTCCCCTTTTTCTTAGTTATTTAATTTTAAATAACTGTAAAGAGTTTTGACCGATTAGTCACATCATCATCCTGTAATAGTAAACAACAGTCAAACTGTGATAACAAATGTTCATTCAGTCGTACTGACCAACCAAAAGTGTCCTATGAATACAGGTTAACTTCACAGATTATGTTAATCAAGATGGGTAACCAATACCTTCAGTAGTGCTGTAACAAAATAAAATTCAAGATGCAAGTTTTCTTTTCTAAACATTGCAGCAGTAATATCACATTTGTACATAACATTCACAATAAACAGAACTCAAAATTCAGCAGACTCAGAGTCCACCTGTGTTTCCCTATTCATTTTCTCCCCCCCAAAGGCCATAGGTGTTTTTTTTTCTATTCACCCCCAGAGGTCATTGTGAAACACCCAAAACACTCCTGTCTACAAGTCCAACCTAGTGGCCGGCTTACTGACACGGCCAGACCTGGTCTGAACCCGTCCTGGTGTTGTTGTATGGGTTGTCACCTCACTTGGTTTCAGGGTAACAGTCTCTGGTGTGTTGGCGCTTACAGGCTGGGAAATCGCCACAGCACTCTCTGCTGGTGTTAGTGGGATGTGCTGTGCAGGTCGGGAAGTTGGTTCTTCCCGGAGATGAAGTCGGTTCCGCCGCAGCACTGCACCTCCTTGTGTGTTAATGAGGTAAGACCTCGGAGTAACACACTCTTTTGAGACGATTGCTGGTGTCTTCCAGGACTTCTCGTTGTCGAGCTTGGTGTAGACCAGGGGTCGGCAACCCCTGGCACGCGTGCCACCTATGGCACGCGGCACCGTAACCAGTGGCACACTAGGAATAAGTGGAATAAGTACAACATATTTATTTTATTTTCGGATCCTGAACGAGACCGCCGCCAGAGCGCGTCTCCCCGTTACCTGCAGAAGGAAGCCATGCACGCAATGCAGCCCCACTCTCTTTAACTCCAGGCGACTTTCTGCCGCTTTCCTCCGTAATGCAGTGCTGATAGTTTCACCACAGAGGAAAGCACTTCACAAATTGCATTACCCATAAGGAGCTGTACAAATACCGCAGTTTTTGCGTGGCGATTGATATCGGCCGATACTCACTCTGCCGATCGATCGGTGCTCTCTAAAAAGGCCGTTCGCGAGACGTAACATACATGACACTTTTCTCTGTGTGCGGCAAAACAAGCTCGCCAAAATCGCTTCACCAGTCTGGCAGTATTTTAAGGTGTCCGAAAATGACAATAAAATAGCGGTTTGCAACGTGTGTGAAGCAGAAATCCTGCAGCTCCACCGGCTGTGACGGACCGGTGAGCGGAGCAAAACACACAAGAGTTAGACCTAACACACTTAGCTATTTTATCTACCTTTGGAACTAGTTATACATATTTTTATTCTTCACTGTCACTCATTACTGGATCAGTGAGCTGCATGAGATACTGACAGGCTGTCAGGAGAGAGAGAGAGAGGGGGAGAGCTTCCGCTCATTTCTCCCGTGTTATTATCCAAAGTTAATGTAAACTTGAATAATGTAGGCTACTTCATTTGAATGTAACAATTATGTTGGTTGTTGTTTGTGGAAGCGCCAGTGAATGAGCCCCATTAACTGAGTTAAACATCACTTTTCACGAGTGTTTTCGTCGAGCTCTTCAACCCCCCCCCCCCCCCCCCCCTTTGATAATTCACGATCGTCGGCATGCTGATAACATTATTTTTTTAGAATGGCACTTCATATCAAAAAGGTTGCCGACCCCTGGTGTAGACTGTGTCTCCTGGCTGGAGAGCTGGTAGATGCCTGGCACCATGTCGTCGGTTGTAATAAAAGGCTTGTTTTGCTTTCTCACTCGTGTCCTTTTGTTTGACAATCTGTCTGTTAGCCCATTTAGGCCGTAGATTTTTCTCGAGTGTCGGGAGCGTCGTTCTGATCTTTCTCCCCATTAGCAGTTCTGCTGGACTGACTCCTGTGGTAGTACAGGGAGTGGATCTATAGCACATAAGGGCTATCAGCGGATCTTCCTGACGAATGATTCTCTTAGCGGTCTGTACTGCTCTTTCGGCATGACCGTTTCCTTGAGGATGGTGAGGACTAGACGTGATGTGTCTGAAGTCCAACCGCTGTGCCAGCTCCCGGAATTCTGCACTGGAGAATTGTGGACCATTGTCACTCACAACCTCTTCAGGAATTCCGAACCTAGCAAAGGTCGTTTTAAGTCTCTGGATGACAAGGGCACTTGTCGTAGATGGTAGTTGTAGTATTTCCAGATACCGTGAATAGTAGTCTGAAATCACAAGGTAGTTGTGCTTGTTATGTTCGCAGAGGTCGAGAGCGATTCTTTTCCACGGACGATCAGGCAGTGGTGTGGAAATAAGCGGCTCCTTCTGTTGAGCCCGCTTCTGCTCCTGGCAGCTCTTGCATATGTTGACAATGTTCTTAATGTCTACAGAGAGCCCCGGCCACCAAACTGATGCATTCGCCCTTTCTCTGCATTTTGAGAGCCCCTGGTGTCCCTCATGTATTTTCTGCAAAATGTCTGCTCTCAGTGACCCCGGAACCACGATCCTGTTTCCTCGTATGACTAAGCCATCAGCTTCCGATAGCTCATTTTTCACTTTGGTGTAGTCCCTGATGTTCAGAGGAACATTACTACTGTATTCAGGCCATCCTGCCCTAATCAGCTTGATGACAGCCTGAAGCTCACTGTCGGCAGCTGTCTCTTTTCTGATATTCTCCATTCTCGTTGGGGATGCTGGCATGCCCTGTATCACTGTGGCTACATAGCATGCCACATCTTCTTGAGTGTCAGTCTCTTCCTTTGTGTGTGTCAGTGGGCTTCGGGACAGTGTGTCGGCGACAACAAGGGTCTTCCCAGGCACATGCTCTGCTAAAGGTTTGTACCTCATGAGCCTCATTAGTAGACGCTGACATCTCAAGGGGACGTTGTCTAGGCTTTGTTTGTTTATCAGTGGCACTAATGGCTTGTGGTCGGTCTCCAGCCTGAACTGATCCAAGCCACATAGATACTTGTCGAACTTCTCACAGGCCCATACGCTAGCCAAGCACTCCTTTTCTATCTGGGCGTAGCGTGTCTCTGCTTC
This sequence comes from Trematomus bernacchii, assembly GCF_902827165.1. Taxonomy (NCBI): domain Eukaryota; kingdom Metazoa; phylum Chordata; class Actinopteri; order Perciformes; family Nototheniidae; genus Trematomus; species Trematomus bernacchii. The sequence continues at coordinate 58,831 of NW_022987600.1, forward strand.
TGTGAGACGCCTCGAACAGTAGGCTACTGGCTTCCACTCCTCTTCATGGAGCTGGAGGAGGACCCCCCCCCAGGCCATAGCTACTGGCATCAGCAGACACCGCTGTGGCTTTAGCCACATCATAGAAGACAAGAACAGGTGCCATGGTCAGCATCTTCTTAATGTTCTCAAAAGCTGACTGCTGTGAGTGACCCCAGGTCCAGATGTTCCTGCTCTTCAGAAGCTCGTACAGTGGTTGACCTATTGTGGAAAGGTTTGGAACGTACCTACCCAGGTAGTTCACCATGCCCAGGACTCTTTTCAGCTCATGGACGTTTCCTGGTGGAGCCAGCTGATGTATGGCTTCAACTTTATCAGGGTCAGGCCTGACTCCTGACTGGTCGATGAGATGTCCCAGAAAGCGTAGCTGGCTTTGTCTGAGGGAGCATTTATCTTTATTGAGTTTTAAGCCTGCTGACTCAACACGCTGTAGTACCTTCTCGAGTCTGGCGTCGTGCTGTTCTGTTGATGTCCCATAGACCAGGATATCGTCCATGAAGACTTCAACGCCTTCCAGCCCCTGCAGAGTCTCTAGCATTTTCCGCTGGAAGATCTCAGGCGCACTGGAAATCCCGAAAGGTAACCTTTTGAAACAGTACCTGCCAAACGGTGTTATAAAGGTTGTTAATTTACAGCTGGCTGGGTGCAGTGGGATTTGCCAGAACCCACTTGCAGCATCGAGAGAGGAAAACACAGTTGCACCACTTAGCTTTGCAGTTATTTCATCAGAGGTAGGTAAGATGTAGCGCTCTCTTTTTACTGACTCATTTAGTCTTTTCAGGTCCACACAGATCCTGGCTTCGCCTGTGGTTTTCTTTAGAACTGGCACCATAGGAGCACACCATTCAGTTGGCTGTGTTACCTTCTCGATGACACCGTTCTTCTCCATCCTCTGCAGTTCCTCTTTTACCATCTGTAACATTGGGAAGGGCACACGACGTGCTGTATGCACTGCATATGGTTGAGCCCCATCCTTTAATTGGATTTTAACAGGTTCAGTTTTTAGTGTGCCGTGCTCACCATAGGCTTGAAGGTGTTCACTGGTAGTGAATTTCACTTCATCAACACGCCTCACCAGGTTCATCTCCACTGACAGATCCCGGCTGAGTAGGTTATTGACATTCTGGCCACGGACTACATATGCTTCAAATAGGTAGTTATTTCCCTTGTAACTAACTGTAGCATTAAAGCGTCCCAGACACAACAGTTCACCTCCTGGGCTGTCTAATGGGATGTCAGCTGGTTTCAGTGTTTTTGGTGGAGTGAGTGTGTGAAATGCATCCTCACATAAGACACTGACATCAGCTCCTGTGTCAATTTTAAATTCCATTGTAGTAGAATCCACCTGGAGCTGTACTGTCCACTGCTCTTTCTCCTCTGCACTGAACACTGAGCCTAAGAAATAATGGGTCTGCTCAGCCTGTACAGTCCCTGTGACCTCATTCACTGATCTATTGCTGTTTCGGCACACTCTGGCCCAATGTCCTATTTTATTGCACTTGTGGCATGTAGCTTTAGCTGCAGGACACCCTTCTTCCTTGCTATGCTGTGATTTCCCACATTTACCACATTTCCTTTCACTTCCCCCCCATTTTCTGTCTTTTGACTTGCCTTGATGTTGTTGAGGTTTCCATTTGTTATTTTTTTCTTTGAATCTCACCTCCTGTACTGATCCCACTGTGTCTTCCTGCAGACTCACTTGTGCTGCGACCTCCTCTGACTGCCTGACGGTCCGTGTCGTCAGTGCTAGTGTTAGGTCCGCAGTTAGCTGCAGCCTGCGCGAGAGCTCTTTGTCTCGTATCCCGACGACAATTCGGTCGCGGATATTCTCATCTCGGCTTGCGCCAAACTCACAGTGTTCTGATAGATCATACAGGGCTCGGATGAAACCCTCTGCCTTCTCCCCTGGCCGCTGGACACGCTGGTGGAAACATGCCCTCTCGTGGATAACGTTCCTCCTCGGGAAAAAGTACTCGTTGAACTTTCCCACCACAACGGCAAAGTCATCGCCGTCATCTTCTTCGGCAAAAGTGAACGACTTGAATATGTTTTCTGCCTCGTTGCCCATGGCATAAATCAGGCAGCTCACCTGCACTCTCCCGTCATCTTTGTCGAGTTTAGTAGCGAGTCTGTACCGCTCAAAGCGTTGCCTCCATTCTGGCCATTCAGTCGGCTTATCAAAAGAAAAGTTCCCTGGGGGATTAAACTTCGCCATTCCGCCGTCTATATTCCTTTACTTTGTCTTGTTTATTTCCTGTGACTCACCGGTCACTTCTGACACCATGTAGAATGATCGAGGGTCGAGTATCTTTCACGACTCAGGTTTATTGTACAGTAAGTCAAGACATTACAGTAAGCAGCAACATGACAACTCGCGGGCTTACTCCGAAGTAAAGCAGTCCTTCGCATGCCATAAAGCATGTCGCAACACTGCCGTAACAGCCTTAACTCAGTATGCATTGTATGCATATGTGACAGTTTCCAAGAACACCAAGTTCTGTATTTTAAATTACATTTACATGAATCAAACATCATTATATAGGAAAAGCTGGAACACGAAAATATAGTTCATATTTTTGCTAATTAAATGACTCAAAATCAAATGTATAGAGATGTATTTTCTGTTTTTTTTAAGCTTGTGTTTAACCATCTGATTTATCCGTGCGCGTTTTCCCTCTTTTGTCCCACTTCGCTTTCCTTACTAACAAAGGGGCGGGAACAGAAAGGTCACGGGAGAGGTGCACGCTGGGAAAACACGTGTAGTGGAAGACCAGAGAAGTATGGCTGCAATTTTGTGATTATTGTTATTTTTAAACGATGTTTCAAACACATTTATTGTTTGAAACATCAAACATTCACTCCAGCTATATATGAATGGTACAAGCAACTTCCAGAGCAGCTGATTCGTTCTGTTACACAGCAAAGCAACATTTCAAAAAAGAAGTGTGTGTATTTGTCAGCTGCTGTCTGGGTTTCCCGCCGTTACTGTTCATAATCAGTGTTTCGGACCTATTGTTTACATGTTGACTGAAACCGAAGCACAGCGCAGGATTTCTGACATTTATCTCAGTTTTAACATTTCATTTTTAGATAGCAGAAGTCATAACTGCTCTATATTTCTCACTGTGAAAAGACTGGGTTTCTGTTGGTCATTACATGCTCACTTAGTGATCCAGTCACAGCTTCAGTAATACCCAATGACTATTTTAATCATTTTATGTGGTTTAAATACATTTACTTAAGTACTACACTTTAGTAATGTATGTGTTCTTTACTAGTGTTGCATGCATACTATTATATATGATACCGATGTGGGTCATTCTGCAAAACAAGTACTCTTACTTCAGTTATTTAAAGCTCCCATGTCATGCTTTTCCGGTTATTACCCGTCCCCTTGTGTGTTATGAAGGTTTTTATGCATGTAAACGGTGTGCAGAGTCAAAACCCTCAAAGTACACCCTGTAGCGAGTAAAACTCTAACACAGAAAATACCTCCCCAAAACGCCTCGTTGGAGATACGTCACTGCCCATTTGAGTCTTCCATTTAGTTCCGGGTACCGCCTGATGTCATGCGGTACCCGGAACGAAATGGACCAATCCCGAAGAGCTATGGCCACACCAGCAGCGGCGTGTTCCTCCTCCAGAGGTTCGAAGAACCGGCATTTCACAGACGAAAGCTTCCAAAAACATTGCCCAGTTTGAGGCCGGATATGCACAGCTTGTTTGGACCGTTTGGAGCAGGGGAAGATCTGGGTATACAACCTGTAAGTTTGCATTGTTATTTGTGTATTTATCAAACAAGACTGTTTAAATGTGTAAACTGTGTTGGACTGCTAAGCCATTGACACAGTGCTAACTGTGCTAACTAAGTTGCTAGAGTTTCCATATATCAACTCTAATATCAGCAGATGGCCTTGCATACATGTATCTCATAGCAGGAGAATGTCTGCATTCACACACACGGAATACTCATACAGTATACTGTACTGTGATTTACCGTACATTGTGACCGTACATATACTGCATGTAGCTAACGAGGCTAGCTGTATGCTAGCGCAAAACAATGTATTCATGCAAGTTACATTGTATGGTAGCAGAATACCCGTATACGATTGCAATTATAAACACGTTATTGCTAGCCTAATATGAACCACTAGCTTTTGTTCATAGTAGTTTTATTACACTGCATTATAGTTGCCTTTCCTCCAAGCTAACGTTCATATCGTGTTAGCTACCAAGGTAAACAAAGCTAGGTTAGCATATTAGCAGGCAAGCTGTTCATTACACAACTACTACTAACGAATCTAAAACAACTAAGTTTCTCTAATATTTTGTGATTTGCATTTGATTTCGTCCAGCCAGATCCTGGCGGACAATCCATGACGTGCTAAAAGGCACTTCTACTACTACTGAGGCGTCGTGCTAAAAGGCACCGCACCGACTGTGCTGCCTGCGAGGAGGAGGAATGGATGATATACCGTGTATATATGTATATTTATGTTCATTTTGTACATTTCTAAAAATAAAGTTTAATGGAAATACTTAGTAGGCCTATCCTTTCTTCCCTGAATTCATATATAGCAAACCATGATTTGATTTCTCATCAAACAGTAGTAGTTTATAACGGGTAAAAATAACTTACTCTTTGTTATGAGCGGCTCGTAGGCCACAAAGACAAGGAGACATACACGAGTTTACAAAACCACGGCACATTTATTGTGGTAAATGCAGAGATGGTTGAGAGGATCGCAGAGTTAGTCTTCCTGCAGCCGCTTTGGAGAGAGACTGGGGGCCGTAGTGTCCGGAGGTGTCCGTGATCGTGCTGATTAGCCTCTTCAGCTCCACCCCATCGTAAGACAAAGGCCCTGGGGCCGTCACACTCTTCTATAACAACAGTTAAAAATATATATGTATATAAAATATACGGCTGTGCCGACGCCATGATAAGACTGATGTTACGCTGAGAGCAGCCGGGAAAAGACATTTTCAAGGCAAAAGACAAGGCACTGTTAGACATGGGCGCAGCCTCTCTGGTGGTTGACTAATCAGAACGAGTGGCCGAGCTGACCAATCGGAGCACACTAGGCTCACAGGGAGGGGGGGGGCAAGAGCTCCAACGAGTCGTTTAGTGGAGAAAGTGAATACTGCTGAATACACATGCTTGACAGAGATGCTGTATGCGAAACCAATGTGAGTTTGGAAAATTGCACAGTATAAATCTATTTTAGTATACCTCAACAATGTAATTATGATCAGTGGAAATGGCCATGACATGGGCCCTTTAAAGGAACTGAATCGTTGAGGTAACGTTTTTATTGGCATTTTACCAGAAGCCTTAAGAGATACTATCATTAATGCAGTCTTGGCTTCAGTAACAAGTGATTTTATTATTTACACACAACACACAGCTTGTCTTTGAGATGATTTCATCTAAATCACTGAAAGAGTTAAAGGCACAATCTCCAAGTCCTCATGATTTCACATGCTTCAAAAATACCTCACATACAGAACAGAAGAAGTAAAAAAAAAAAAAAACGTCAGTAAAATGTAAAACATGTCGTTCTTATTCATCACCAACGACACAATCAGCACTGTATTTATTACCTTTATTGCACAAAATCCAAAACCATTTATATCTTTGAGGATTCAACGTGCTTTGACCTGTTAAGCTATGTCAGCAGTTCTTCAACTAAAACAACTTCACAAATTCAAGACATGGACAGTTAGATAAATGCCAGGGTCTTTTAACCACAACACAGTGACAGTGGCATTTTAATGAACACAGGACATGTTTAGTGGCACAGCAGTATTATTGTGTTACACAGTTGTCAACAAACGGGAAACCGTTTGGTTTTAGATTCTGGTTCTCGGTCTGAGATCAAACCATTTCTACCCGTGCAAACATTTACTAGTAAACTGCACAAACTGTGCAACATAAAACACATTTAATAATGTCATGTTGATTTTAACTTGAAGGTTACATTGTATTTTTTGTTTCTATACCCATGTCTAGTCTAGAAACGGCAAACTTAAGCATTTGATTGTAAAGTTTTGGATATTTAGAGGGACTGTTGCAACAACCAAGCACCTCGTAAACATCAGATTTAAAACAAACATATTCTGGTATAAAAATGTACGTCATCTCCCGTTTCTGTCGGAGAGAGGGGAGTTTGTCTAAAAGCTTGCCGCTGTATTTGTAAATGAGAGAAGAGAGCCTCATTCAGCTGAGAGTGAGATACAGACGGACTTCACTTCAGAAAACATGACCAATATTAAAGGTCACCTATTATGCAAAATCCACTTCTCCATGTCTTTTCTACATCAACATGTGTCCCCTCTTCTCCATGTCTCTTCTACATAACCATGTGTCCCCTCTGTGTAAAGAGATTCTGAAAGTTTCAGGAACAAAGATTCTCTCTCTTTTTGTCCTGATCCATTTCTATAAAAACCTGTCTGAAAATGAGCTGATCAGATTTTGGCACCTGAATCTCCTCCTAGAGCACCATTGTGTTATTTTTAACCAAATATCTCTCAGAGGGGCGTGGGGAGGGGCTCCTTATTTTTCATCTAAAGTAACAGACAGAGAATCAGCACTTTTGAAACAGGGCTGAAACAGAGGGGATTATGGGATGCTGCAATGATCTGTTTGGTGTTTGGAGCCAAACACTTCAGAGACATGTTTTGTATATATCTGAGACCTATAATATATTGATGAAAAACAGTATAATAGGGGACCTTTAATACATTATATTCAGACTGTGTTACAGTACAACAGGATGAGACACGGTGAGGTGATACATGGAGGTGTTTCCAGCAGCTCCAGGTGGAGAATGATTAAGTGGTCTGAATCCTCAGCAGTAAACATCAGGAAGTCCCTGAGAGTCAGATGAATCCAGTTTCTCTGCACAGCGGCAGAAAGTGGATGAGGATCATGTGATGCAGCTACAAGACTTCCTCTGTTTCCCATGACTGCTGGAAGGAAACACTGGAGTGAAGTCTGTGGCACTGTGGGAACGTCTGTACAAATAAACTGAAGATGTGCGCTTCTTCAGAGTCTGAATCAAACCGCATTATATTTTTGGTTTGTCGTCGTTTCTCTCGTATTACTGCAATGAAAATTGTATTAAACACATGATGAGATGCTACCTTCATTCAGAGAACTATACCCCAAGATTTCTTCCCTACAAATTACATTTTTCTGTAAAAAAAAAGCATATCAATAAAATCAGTTTACAATATTCTGAAGATGTAAGTAGCAACAGGATAAATGTCAGTTTGGCATCAACGGCATAAAAAATAGTTTATGGGAGAAGGAATGTCTTGATTCACAAAAGCTTCTCTCTGTTTGGTACCAGGTATAAGTCCCATAATGCCCTCTGTCTGTCAGTCTGTGGTCATCAGTCAGCGGTTTCCTTCCCCTCACTGGGAGTGCTCTCGGGGGTCGAAGAGTTTATGGTTTTGGTCCCGTACGTGGCCTGCTCCTCGGCCTCCAGCCGGCGGTACCTCGTGTTGAAGAACAGGACGAAGACGCAGGAGAAGACGCCGATCAGCCCCCCTAGCACCAGCATCGGCACTGAGGACACATTTAGTGATATTATTGTAGTTGTATTTTTGTGTTTTATTATATATGTTGCATTGTTGGAGGAGCTCAGGTCAGAATAATGTCATTGCCATCTCTACACTGTAGCTTTGTGCATACGACAATAACACCTTTGAATCTTTGAGTAATGTCGATAGTGTAACAGGAAGTGACGTACCCTTCCAGCTGAGCACTGCGTCTCCACAGGTGGACAGAGGGGAGTCGGCCAGGCGTTTGCTGAGAGCCTGCAGGAGCACGATGTAGAGGAAGGACTGGACCTGTCTGAAACACCACAGGAAACACGCAGCGTCAGTATCAAGATCACATCACATACAGGTTTATTTATACAGCACCTTTCAACACAAGGCAATTCAAGGTGCTTTACAAAAATGAAAGACATTAAGGAACATATTACAAAATGGCATTTAAAAACACACAAGCAAAGATAATAAAGCATGAATAACAAAGGGACATGAATTAAAGGTCACCTATCATGCTTTTTTTAGGCAATAGCATAGGTCTCAGATATATACAAATATATAAAAAACATGTCTATGAAGTGTTTTGCTCAAAATACCAAACAGATCACCCATTCTAGCCATGCCTCATATCTCTCTATTTCACTTCCTGTTTCAAAAGTGCTGATTTGGGGTATAAAGTAGGGCTGTGCAATTAATCGTATTTTAATCGCAATTACGATTTTGGCTTGCCACAATTACGAAAACAACATAATCGAAAAAAACAATTATTTTGCTTTGCTAGGTTGTGACAGTGCACTAGAACATATTTGATCTAATTAATTTTGGTCTCATTTATTTGTATTTATCATATTTATATATGTTTAGTAGCTTTGGGAAGTGCGCTCCAAAATATTTGTTGATCTTGTTTATTGGTATTTATTATTTTGATATTATTTATTTAAATGTATCATTTATTTTTGTATTAGTTTTTCAGTTGCATTATACGTTCAGGGTAATCAACAGTTAAAAAGATACTGTTCAAATTATTATTTGTATTTGTTTTAAAGTTCAATAAATGGATTTTTCAAAGTCAATGAATAATCGTATTTAATAATCGTGATATCAATTATTGACCCAAATAATCGTGATTATGATTTTTGCCATAATCGCACAGCCCTAGTATAAAGGTTTACAAAATAAAAAAGGAGGGGTCTGAGCTCATGCGGGACCCGGCAGCTACTGTCTAAACTAAATACTGCCGTGATGAAACGCCATATCATGGATTATCAAGGATTATTTCTGAAACAGTATGGAGCTCAAAGGCTTTCTCTCTTGCCGGTTATACCACAAGGTGAGTTCCTTTTTATTTCCTGCTTCTTCACACACATGCTCTCCAGTACAGGTTAGCTCTGAGTGTTAGCGATGCTAATGTAAACACCGACCATATTACGTCCAAAACAGTCGGGCATTGTTTCTGATAGCAACTTTCTGATAGTGCCGTGGGTCCACATTTCAGATATTACGTCATATCGGGCGCAAATCTGGATCAGCTCCGTTGTAGCCCCGTTTTTAGAGATTTGGGTACGGAGGAAAAGAGAGAGGGTTTTATTTTCTGACGCTGCGTGAGTTCCCTGACACACCGGGGACACATCTTTATGAATGAAAGACATCAAAAAGTGCATTTTGCATGATAGGTCCCCTTTAAAGTTACAGTGCAGTTTAAGATGTGAATAGTTCAATTAAAAGCAACAATAAAAGTCTTCAGCCTGGATTTAAAAGTAGATCAAGTCCAGGAACTGATCTGTGGACATTTGATTTTTTTAAATGCCATATGTTACAAACTAAATTGACTTTTTCACTTTGAAATGTGGAGCATAGTCGACAGCTCATTTGAATTTCTCTTGATTCTCTATTGTACTTTCTTTAACATGAAAAAGAAACTGAGCTTTGACCATTATTTGACTTCAAACGGTTCAAATGAACAACTCTCTTTTAGGGAGAAACCCAGGACTTTTGGACATAACATCCGGGTAGAAATGTGTTAAAACTGCACATTATTTTACATTTTAATAACAATCTGCCGTAGTGTGATCTGTGTGTTTGCTGTACCCCGATACGAAGATGAGTCCCGAAGACGTGGCCTCTCCGACGGGATAGGTGCACTCCACAGCGAGCTCCATGGCGACGGGGTAGATGGAGAAACCGAAGAAGCCGAAGAGCGAGCAGACGACGGCGATGGCGACTTTCTGCTGCGGCATCAGAGACACCTGAGAGGAGAGAGAAAACTCTGAGTGTCACACAGCATCTACAGGAAGTCATTCATCGGGATTTATAATTACTTTTGTTGTTGTGGTATTTGAGGTCTTGGACCAGCTGCAATGTGATTGGATAAGATAAGATAAGATAAGACTTTATTCATCCCAAAGGAAATTGTTGTGCCAGGGTTACAAAAATACAATAAACACAGCAGCACAATAATAATAAAACTGTACACTATCAGTGCAGTAACAAGAGCAATTAAATATCTACAGGAAACATAGACGGTCACATAATTAATGTAAATATTAACATTATTTAGTATTGCAAAAAAACGTAGTGGCAGCAGTGGTCGCGTTAACCGAATATTTTCCGTCTATGATGGATTTCTTTTAACAATGACCGAAAAATCTGAAAGCAGTCCGTCATTTTGACAGATTAGAACAAACTCAGAACAGCAGCAAAGTATCCCCGCAGTGGGGCTCCGGTGTTATGCCGTGTTATGCATGCCCGTCAAAAAGGAAATTATATCGTTTCCAAACCTAACTTTGCCGAACAAATCTTTGAAATGTCTGGGAGTATTTGCTTTACGCTGCGCGCGCTCCCGCGAGGTGCAGTGGGCATGCATAACACGGCATAACACCGGCGCTAACAGTTCACGAGCCTGCGCCCGCCCCCTGTTGACAGTTCACGAGCCAGCGCCCGCCCCCTGTTGACAGTTCACGAGCGTGTTCTCCCTAGTGATGGGAATTCCGGCTCTTCTTGGTGAGCCGGATCATTTGGCTCGGCTCACCAAGAAGAGCCGGCTCTTTCGGCTCCCAAACGGCTCTTCAGTTTACCACATATTATACCTTTTATAATTCAATCAAATGTAGCCCTGTTTTGACTAATGATTTATATGTGTACACATATCACTTAAATTATTCAATACATCCTTTGTACTGAAGTATTCAAAAGTAAAAATTACATGTTTAATATCAATTATTTGCTGTGGCCAATTGTTTTCATTGCATTTACAGACCCTTGTATCTCTCTGATACCACATGAATGCACAGACTTGCTTGTAGAACCACGCTACACAAAGCAGATAGCAACACCTATAAAAACCTAAGCATAGACATTTAAAAAAAAAGGGCTACTGTATCGACATTTTAAAATTATATTTAAAGAAAAGGCCCTGACAAAACAGCAGGGCTCTATTTCAGTATTAACTATAGAAAAAAAGACAGCAACAGCTGACATCAAATCTTTGCTGAGCCCAAGGATAATCATAAATAAATAACATAGTGAAAATAAATATATTGCAATGCTCAGTACAGCAGCATCCAACTGTCTCTAATCATAAAAAAACATAATACAAATAAATATATTGCAATGCTCAGTACAGCAGCATCCAACAGACTCTAATCCTTGGATATGACATGCCACTGCATGCATGCACGGAGCAGCTGTAGCGCGGAGATCATCATATCATTCTGTCTTGTATTACTTGTAAAAACGGCTCGTTCGCGGGCGCAAGCCGGCGCCCGTCGTTCACTTAAAAGAGCCGGCTCTTTGAGCCGGCTCGTTCGCGACCGACACATCACTAGCTCTCCCCCCACCCCCGTCAGAGTTGTGTACAGACCGACGGGTAATAATGGATTTTGACGGACATTTTACGACATTTTTACGATCCTGTCCGTCAAATTGACGGACAGGATCGTAAAAAAAAGTCTAGCGCCACCTCTGAGTGGCAGATACGTAATTGCACGTTATTATAGAACATTATTAATAATAATAATATTATTGCACATGGTGTTGGTGGACTAACTGACAGGAGAGCTATTTTCTTTATAAGCCATGCTCTCTGCCCTCCTGCTTCAACTACCTTTGTCTTCTTGTACCTTGTCTGTATACATTGTCTGTTTTATTATTGAATTAGTTGAAAAATAAAACAAAACAAGTTTATTAAGGAATAATCAAATGTTGCACAATTTTTCCTTCATAAGCTTTGTGCACCTTTCCTACACAAGAAGGAGAACATTGCTATAAGTGCCTTGCCTTTAAACAAAGTAAAAGCCCAAACAGTGAGTTCTGTTTCCTCACCACGGAGAAGGCGATGCAGGCGACAGCGCTGAGGCTCAGGTTGATCTTCGTGGCTTCGATGAACTTCTTAGTTTTATCCACGATGAGACCGAGAGCGCCGGCACCGACTATCCCGAACACGATGAAGAGCGCTCCACACACACCGGCAAACTCCTGCAGAAGAAAAAAAAAGATTGTATATATTTATTGTCACAGTCTGCTAACTGTGGGTGAGAAACCAGGGTCTGAAGTCTTTCCTGTTCTCCTATCAGCAGGGTATATGCAGGAATCCTGAAGTCACATGTAAAACCTTTTAAGACCTTTTCTAAGACCCTTTCCATACATTTTAAGACCTCATCGCCACTTCGAGTTCTAACCGGTTACATTGGCGACACACTTTACCTCACATTGACTATATACAGTATTGATTGTCCTTCCTCCTTATCTTCCAACCATTTGGACGCAGACTTGCATTTCCCCATAACGATGTTGTTTAACAACCGGCGTAAACGGACCTTCTCGCGCTATCAAGCAGTGAGCGTGCGATGTCCTGTTCAGATGACGTCAAACCCAACGGGATGCCATAAATAAACTACACAGAATCACACTACACACCTACGCAATGATTACATTCAGGCAGACTGTAGAATACAACCTCTTTGGACAATTTATATACTTATTGAAAACAAGCTACAAAATGTAATACCTTGGAAAATGACTTTTTAATAGCCTTCATTTTCGCTAAAAATAATGCAATAATGCAAAAATGATCTTGAGTAACTGTTACTCAAGATCATTTTCACTGTCAATGCCTCAATGAATACATTCACTTGTTTATTCATAGTCTTTTTTCTACTGACAAACAATTCTCCACTATGTAATGGTTTTATCAGAAATCTTGTATCAGTCCCACAGCAGTGATATGTACAACAGCTAATGCTTATTTCAGTCTGTAGGCCGTTGTTGTGAGTGTGGACGGAGCATATACAAGGTTATCTTATCCTGATCGATCCGATCTCCATTCAGAAAACACGCATTTTAAAAGGTGTTCCGCCTGCCGTCTGTCTGCAGACTTGTCAAAGCATTAATTCATGGTTTTTACTGACCGGTATCAGTATGTTGTTACTTCGGCATCATTTAGAAACGTGTATTACAATTAAATCACGGTAAAATATGTTCATTTTTTTTAGTTGTAGCCCCCGAGCCAGCGCGTCTTGTTTGAATGATGCGAGTAAACACAGCTGACAGCCGTGGTGAAACTCGAGCGATTAGAGTGAAGCGAATATTCACATCGCGTCCGGTGTGAACGCACCATAAGAGACAGTGCAGATAAGATAGCACGCTAACCTGTTATAAAAAGAGTCAAGCACACGTGTAAAAATAGCAGTATTATTAAAGTAAGTAAACTAACAGCCACAAATTACATTACATGAATGCACACAATGTACAACAATATCTGTTTTTATTACTGCCGATTTTTATTCCACATTTTATTCCATCCCATGTAAACACTGTTATATTTTACTATATTTTTTATTATTTTTAATATTTTTCTAGTTCTCTATCTGTGTTTTAAAATGTTTGTTTTACTTGTATCTATGCACCATGACATCAAGTCAAATTCCTCGTACGTGTCACCCTACCTGGTGATAAACCTGTTTCTGACTCTGAAATAACAACACATATAAAGTATATATATGTGAGGCTGCAAATCGACTGTGCTGCTCGTTTGATATCAGTTAGTGTAGCTAACACCCATTAATCCCCCACGATGCATTGCACTCACGTTGGAGTACCCCTGCACACACAGGATCTGCTCCAGCAGCGTGGAGAAGCAGGTGAAGGCGGCGATGCCCGACCCGAAGCAGAGCATCAGAACCAGGTAGGCTCGGTTCCTCAGTAACTGACAGGGTGACATGGAGAAAGGACAATGAGGTCAGTGAAACATTTCAGAAGGAGACCAAATATAAGCTGGCAAAGAGAACACACACAAGGAGAAACAAAACTAAACATTAAAGGTCACCTATTATGCTATTTTTAGGCATATATTATGGGTCTCAGATATATACCAATATATAAAAAAACATGTCTATGATGTGTTTTGCTCAAAATACCAAACAGATCATGCATTTTAGACATCCCTCATATCCCTCTGTTTCAGCCTGTAATGGCGCAGTTCCACTGCAGCGCGGAGCTCGCTTTAAGCGTGCCGTGTCGTGCCGTCCCCTTTTTTGGTTGTGCTTCCACTAGGCCAATTACCGGCGCGGCACGGCGCGGGGCCACTTTTTCACCTCTTTTCTGGCCCTAGAAAATTGTGGTTCTATCGGGGCCAACAAACAGGGCTGAGTCGGGCTGAGTATGCTAAACTAGAGAGAGGAGCGCTGGCAAGAGGGCTAGAACTACAACAAGATGGACATATTTGACCGTGATTTAATTGTAATACACGTTTCAAAATGATGCCGAAGTAACAACATACTGATACCGGTTAGTAAAAACCATGAATTAATGCTTTGTCAAGTCTGCAGACAGACGGCAGGCGAAAAACCTTTTAAAATTCGTGTTTTTCTAGATGGAGATTGGCTAAGCTAACGCAGTATATGCCCCGACCGTCCACACTCACAACAACGGCCTATACAGACATAAATAAAGCAGCGACTGTATTCACCATGACACAGGCAGTCTGTGGTGTGTACTTGTTTAACTTTTGTCTAGTTTCTGAACATATATAAGGAGCTGTGAGCTCTGAGTGCTAACGGCTAACGGCTGTGTTGTGTTTCTGGATTTCTCATTGAAGATGACGTCACGGCTCCGCCTACACTGCGTTACTATAGTAACTACCCCAGTTCCTAAACTGTAATGGAAGCGCAGCATGAAGTGAGTCGGCCCTGTTAAGGCCCAACGCGGCCAAGCCGTACCGAGCCGTACCGAGTGTGGCCGAGGCCGACCGTGTAGTGGAAATGCGCCATTAGAGAACTGCAGGTTCAGGGTCCTTAGGGGAGGCGGAGCTAATGCCTGCTCAGAATGACCCAGCAGCTACAGTTAAATGCTGCCGTGATTATAGAACATCATGTTCCAAACCACATCAAGGATTATTTCTGAAACAGTATGGAGCTCAAAGGCTTTCTCTCTTGAGGGTTTATCACAAGGTGAGTTCCTTTTTATTTCCTGCTTCTTCACACACATGCTCTCCAGTACAGGTTAGCTCTGAGTGTTAGCGATGCTAATGTAAACACCGACCATATTATGTCCAAAACACGTCGGGCATTGTTTCTGATAGCAACGTTTCTGATAGTGCCGTGGGTCCACATTTCAGATATTACGTCATATCGGACGCAAATCTGGATCAGCTCCGTTGTAGCCCCGTTTTTAGAGATTTGGGTACGGAGGAAAAGAGAAAGGGTTTTATTTTCTGACGCTGCGTGAGTTTCCTGACACACCGGGGACACATATTTATGTATAAAAGACATCAAAAAGTGCATTTTGCATGATAGGAGACCTTTAAAATGAAATGAGTGTGTGTTTCTGTGTCGTCCTCACCAGTTTGATGCCCTGTACGAAGGGCTCTGAGCCGGAGGACTCGGCGCTGGCTGACGGCGGCGTGGGGGGGGAGCTGCTCCGTAGCCCCACTGTTGCTAGGAAACAGATGATGCACGCCGGGACTGCATAGGCCAGCAGCTAGAGGGGGGACACACACACACACACAAATAATGTGATGAATGGACTTTGGCACCTGAAATCAAAAACCATTCATCATCATTAGCAGGTGAGCAGCCGCAATCCCACAATGCACTCTGGGAATCCAATTATTATAGCGAACTGATGTCTCTTTTAAAAATATTTTTGGACAGTTTAACAGTTGATGGACAGTTGAAAGTAGACATATGCAAAAAGGCAATCAACAGGGTTTAAATCCAGGGACATGATTGTAGTTACTTGCATTCAGGACACCTCATTACAATAAAGATATCCAAAGAATGTGCTGAATAGCTTCAATCAAAACATAGATGTTCTGTTTAAACCTGGTATTTCTGCACAGGTGTTCTCTGATCTTAATATTTAAGTTGTATATTATTTATTAGATTTCAGTGGTTGCGTAACATATTTTCCAAACATGTCAAAATATCTCGTGACCGTTGTACAGTGCAAAAGTCAAAATGTATTTAAAAAGCAACATGTGTTTGTTTAAGGAGATAATCTGGTTCCATCCATACTTTGTGACGTTTAGCTTTTCAACTCAAGTCAAAACACGGTTTGCTCTTTCCTTGCTGCATGATGAGGGAGGCACAAACGGATGAGTTATAATCAGGGGTGCACATCAGTTTCTTAGTGAGTTACTCAAATGAGTACCAGGAGACAATGTTTGGTACTCAGGGCTGCCCACGCAAAGTTCTGTGTTCAGCCCCTCTGTTTCGCGAACGTCGACGGGGGGGTGGTATTGAACGTCGACGGGAGGGGTGGAGGTGGGCGCTAGTGGAGCACGGGCGTGGAACTCGCACCGGAAGTTGTGTCACAATTCCGTTGTCCTCACCGACGTTACCAGCAGCCCCGTCTGTGCGCACGGCGACCGGCTCTGTCGTCCAGTGATCGAAGCGCCTTCTGGAAATGCTTCACAAGTCCGGCGGTACGCAAATGCGCTTAGTGAGACAAGTGACGGTACGCATTTCAGATGTTTGCCGCGCATGCGTACCACTTATGTGCACCCCTGGTTATATTCATTATATCACAACAAAAATGTATTTAATAATAAAAAGACTGATGAAGTACATTATGTTTGATGCTTGGGATGTAAAATAAAAACCTCCAGTACAGCCCTGGTTGTTAAGAGATGCTTTTGTAGTAGTTAACGTTGGATGAATCATTAAAGTTACTGCTTTTGCCCACTTAAAAGGCAGAAGATTGCACACATTAGAACGTGTGAAGTTGTTTTGGCCGACTGAGCTCAGCAATCAGTCGCCTTTAACCCTCCATCACACACAGAGCAATATCAGTATTCACTGGAAGTCTAGTTCAACATCAAAACTGCTGCAAAGTCCTGCCAGGAGATTGAAAACATTTAGAAAAAATACAGTAAAACATGGACAATGATACTAGTGAGAATTGAAAGTTAACCCAAATTGAAAAAGCCATGTTAAAAAGATAGGTTTTAAATTGGCTTTTAAACATTTCAAGGGAGTTTGCTGTTCTAAGAAAGAAGTCTCTTTGTGGCTCACCAGGTCGGGGATGTCTCCAGATGTTTGAGTCATCCATGGAGAGAGCATGCTGGCCAGCAGCATGCCCAGAGGGTTAGCTGAGGAGAGAAGAGAGAAACTGGTTTATGTCCTGTGGTAAAAGCACTACAAATAGTTTTAAACTGGTTATTAAACAGCCTGAGATCTGTACCTGACCCACAGGAGGAGCCTATGTGTTTGCTTTTTACAGGCAAAGTAACATTTTCTCTTATGGTTTAGTCTTTGGCAGAGGTGGGAAGTAGTGGAGTACAAATACTTTGTTACTGTATTTAAGTACATGTTTCTGGTATCAGTACTTTACTCCACTACTTATTTTTCTGACGACTTTTTACTTTGACTTCTTACATGTTGAACCCAAATACCTGTACTTTCTACTTCTTACATGTTGAACCCAAATACCTGTACTTTCTACTTCTTACATGTTGAACCCAAATACCTGTACTTTCTACTTCTTACATGTTGAACCCAAATACCTGTACTTTCTACTTCTTACATGTTGAACCCAAATACCTGTACTTTCTACTTCTTACATGTTGAACACAAATACCTGTACTTTCTACTTCTTACATGTTGAACACAAATACCTGTACTTTCTACTTCTTACATGTTGAACACAAATACCTGTACTTTCTACTTCTTACATGTTGAACACAAATACCTGTACTTTCTACTTCTTACATGTTGAACACAAATACCTGTACTTTCTACTTCTTACATGTTGAACACAAATACCTGTACTTTCTACTTCTTACATGTTGAACACAAATACCTGTACTTTCTACTTCTTACATGTTGAACCCAAATACCTGTACTTTCTACTTCTTACATGTTGAACACAAATACCTGTACTTTCTACTTCTTACATGTTGAACACAAATACCTGTACTTTCTACTTCTTACATGTTGAACCCAAATACCTGTACTTTCTACTTCTTACATGTTGAACACAAATACCTGTACTTTCTACTTCTTACATTTTGAACACAAATACCTGAACTTTCTACTTCTTACATGTTGAACACTAATACCTGTACTTTCTACTTCTTACATGTTGAACACAAATACCTGTACTTTCTACTTCTTACATGTTGAACACTAATACCTGTACTTTCTACTTCTTACATGTTGAACACAAATACCTGTACTTTCTACTTCTTACATGTTGAACCCTAATACCTGTACTTTCTACTTCTTACATGTTGAACACAAATACCTGTACTTTCTACTTCTTACATGTTGAACCCAAATACCTGTACTTTCTACTTCTCACATTTTCCAAACAGGCTGGTTCCTTTAGTTTGAATGTGTGTTTGGTGGCGTGATCATTATTATTTAGAGTCATTGCGTGCCTATTGATTTGAACACGATCTGTGTATCCATCATTTCCTGGTCTTCTCTAAAGAAGAGGGACCAATGAAAACGTTGTCATGTTGCCGTTGTTCAGCATGGAAACATTCATTAGCTAACAATGACATTATTGTTCTATTAATATAAAGGGAGGTCAGGTACTCTTTAAAACAGCTGCTAGTTATGGGTACTTTTTACTGAAGTACATTTCAAAGCCCATACTTCTTTACTTTTACTTGAGTAAAGAAGTTTAGTCAGTACTTTTAAACACGAGTATCTGTACTTCTACTTGAGAAAAGGATGTGTGTACTTTTGCCCTCTCTGGTCTTTGGACAGATTTGACCAAACCCCACCACCTGCTCTCAGTGACACCAGAGAGTGCATCCCTCACCCATGGAGGCGATGGTGTTGGCGGTGGCGCGCTGGTTGTCGGGGAACCAGAGAGCGGCCATCTTGGCGGGGGTGAAGACGACGAGCGGCTGAGCGATGGCGGCGAGCGTCTGGCCGAACATCACTAAGGGAAACCGGGCTGCAGGGTCAGTGGAGATCCCCGTCCCGAGGAATCGAACCAGCGCCCCGAACATGTTGAGCCACGCGCCGAGGATCAGCTGCAGGGAGAACAGGACAGATAGATAAAAGCTTGGTTGGTGATTGGCTAATGGTTACACAAGCCAAAAAATCGTTATGACATCATAAAGTGGCCAAAATCTGATCAGCTCATTTTCAGACAGGTTTTTATAGAAATGGATCAGGACAAAAAGTGAGCGAATCTTTTTTCCTCAAACTTTCAGAATCTCTTTCCACAGAGGGGACACATGTTGATGTATAGAAGACATGACAAAGTGGATTTTGCATAATAGGTGACCTTTAAATAGTGTACGCAGCTATTGCCCTAATATTTTGTCGCTGAATCCTCCCAGTAAATCACAGGTTCCTTATTTATGTCCAGAGCGAGGTGTACCGTGATCCGCAGCCCGAGGACGTCCAGCATCCAGGAGGTGGCGAAGCTGAGCGGGATGGCCACTATCATGTAGATAATGGAGAGCCAGTTGACCTGTTCCAGACCCACCTTCAGGTACCGGGCCGACTGGTCCGCCACCGGGGCGAAGCTCAGCCATAACTGGGAGGACACAAAGGACAAAATGTGGTCAAATATATGTTTTATTTTAGCAGGATACCAACAAACGTTCTCTTTGTGGAGAGCTTTCAGTTAGTTTGGGCGACAGATGTTCATTCGGCTGATTTACAAATATATTAAAAGGTGTAAGTTACAGATGGTAATCCATGAAATTTGTGTATAACAATCATTAGACTTTCCTGTTGTTCATTATATCGTGTTATAAGTGTGCAGATAATACTTGAAGGATTCCCTACATTCTCAGACACTCAAATCCAGCACCAGACACTTTTTACGCTGCTATGGACAATCTTGCACTAATGCACATTTCTTAAAGTTATTGAAGTGACTGTTATTTTGTATATATTGATTGTTGTGCTTTTATTGATGTCTTAATGTGTGCATATGTATAAATGTGTCTGTTGATTGTGTATATATAGGATTGGATATACATATTTGTATACATATTTTATATACAGTGTGCTCTGATTGGTCAGCTCGCCCACTCTGTTCTGATGAGTCCACCACCGTTACAGCGGAACATCAGTGATTATGTGTTACAATGGCGTTTGTTAGCAACCAGAAAATGACACCAGTAATGACAAACAGATGAGAATACTGCGTGGGGTCTGGGTGCCGTGTTGGCGGGACGTTGCGGGGCTCGCTGCTCCGCCCTTTGAGGCTCGAGGAGCGGACAGTGTGAGCTGGATTACTGGTGTCGTTTCCTGGTTGCTGCGTGGGGTCTGCGAGACAACGAGACACCGCGGAGCTCAGCCTGAGCACACACACACACTCACAGCCTGAGCTCCGAGTGTGTGTGTGTGAGAAAAGATAAGGCTGAGTGAGTGTGTGTGTGAGGAGCCGTTACGTTACCATACCCAGGAAGAAAAAATGGAAAAAGAGAAATGTCCAACGAGGCGTTCTGGGGCAGCATAGACAGGTCTTTTCTGTGTTAGAGTTTTACTCGCTACAGGGTGTACTTTGAGGGTTTGTGACTCTGCAGACCGTTTACATGCAGAAAAACCTTCATAACACACAAGGGGACGGGTAATAACCGGAAAAGCATGACATGTGACCCGGACACGAAGAGGAAATGGCCCATCTGCTCAGCTAACATGCATGTCCTGAGAGAGTTGCTGAGAGAGTGAAAAGATATACGAGAAGTAGCCTTTATTTTAGGACGAGTATAAAACTACGAAACTGAGACATAATATAATATAATGAACAAGCTTCAACTTTGATAAAAACCTCTTTCACCATAACCCATACAACAGGGATTATACAGTAACCATGTTCCTGCAGGGCACGTAAACACATCCAAATGACTGCAATAACCTCTTTTTCTACAGGCAATGTGACTTGTTTTGTAAAAGTTAGCTTAGTAACCCAAAATCCAGGTTACACACGTATAACAAGAGATCAAGAAATGTGTTTATATATGAACCTGTATTTAGAAACAGCATTAAAGTGCATTCAATCAATCAATCAGCTTTATTGACGAGACTCAAGGTCCATTTTTTAAAAGACTTTCAAATATAAATAAAAAAAGGCAGTTATACCAATGTTTCCACAGACTGGTATCGTACAGCACTGAGTATTAAAGAGGACATGCAGCGTATAGAGATGATAGCTGTGATTAAATCCATCTAGCCTCTACACTACAACTCTCTGTTTGCTGACAATGAATACATCTATTTTAAGCAGTCGAGTCTTCGTGAGCTGGTCAGCTGATTTAGAGTCACAACGGCAGTTCTGTTTCTCACAGAGGAAATTAATAAGGTTAACATCATCCTTCTTTCCTTATTGTTGAGACCTTTTTCTGTTTGCAGAGTCTCCGTGATACTAGGGCTGAACGATTAATCGATTTAAAATTGAAATCGCGATTTGAAATGATGCAATTATCAAATCGCAAAGCCTGCGATTTTTAGTTCTTCTTGTGTGTCAGTCATCCACACCAATCAGAAGTGCTGTGCTCCACATGTACCAGCCATTGTTAACCAATCAGAAGTGGCCCATGATAGAAGGTGATTGACAGATTGATCCAATCCCCTGCCAAGTATTTTTGAAATACTTTTCCAAATGGCTTCCAATGGAGCTTTCCTAGATGGTTTGGTGAAACAAACCATCTGAGTCAGGTTAGTAATGCTCCATCACATGTTATCTATTACAGGGTGAATCTTAAACTGAAGCTTGACTTTAAAGCAGGGGTGTCAAGCTCAATTTCATCTCGGGCCACATCAGCATTATGGTTGCACTCAAAGGGCCGGTTGTAACTTTAAGACTATATAAAAATACATATATAAATATTTAGTATATATAAAATAATGTATTATATTACATTATTGCCTCTGCATTGGATTATTATCAGATAGGGTAATAACTTCATAATTAACTACGTCTGAAAGCAGAAGTCTAGGGCAAGTCTCTTCAGTGAGAATGTGACAAAATGATTTAAAAATTTAAAAAAATAATCTGAAAAAAATAAAAGTAACATTTTGAAAAGAAAGGCAAATTCTGAGAAAAAAGTCAATAGAGAGATGCATTGTGGGACATGAAGTTTATGGGCAACGTGCTTCTGTAAATCGGCATTCTTTCAGAGCTCTTGCGGGGCCACAGAAAATGAAGTCGCGGGCCGGATTTGGCCCCCGGGCCTTGATTTTGACACCCCTGCTTTAAAGCAACCCAACGGAAGTTTCATGTAAGTTTAGTTCTTCCACTCGTAGCTCGGGCTGCGGGGGTGCTAGAGACGGGAGCACGTTGATACGACCTTCCTAGCCGGAAATATGGCCGCATTTTACAATAAACTTCCGTTGGGTCGCTTAAAAACAAATATCGCAAATCGAATCGCAATATCTGTCAGAAAAATCGCAATTAGATTATTTCCCCAAATTGTGCAGCCCTACGTGATGCACACACTTTCACAATATGGTGACACTACAACAAGACCACGTTTATAGTTTCCACTAGTTTCATATCGTACTGAAACTACAGCACTTCATGCAGGTGCAGAGATTTTGGCTATAAATAATTCAAACGGTTCATAACCAAATAAAGAAAACAAAACATGTGATCTTTGATTTGCCATTACATATTATCTTAGTCACATTTTAAAAAAACACCTCTTCTTAAGATTGGTGTTAATGGTAAGAAAATGTACTATTTGTAAATACAACAGATTTAAAAACAAGTATAAAACATTGATTGATTGCCGGTTCACGTCCCGATCAGTCCAAAGAATTACTGAATTTAAATCAATAAACGTCCATCTTTCTTTCTTTCTTTATATTGTACATAAATGGCTATTCAACAACGTGAAACAAACCCAAACTTCTCAAACACATTTTTGCAATTTTACCTGAATAAAACGGTCTAAAATGTGCAGTAAATAACTATTATTCAAATTTGAGTCATTTAGATACTATTGGTATTTTACATTTTAATATTTGCTTCCATACCCACGCATAATGGGAAATGGCTTTTAGCACTTCTTCGTTTATAGCGTTATATATATTTGTATTTTTGTATTCGGGATTGTGGGAAACGGTATTTCGATCTCTCTGTCTGAACACACAAACTGATAGACAATAAAGTTGACTTTGACTTGACTTTGACTTAACAATTTTGGCTTATTTATTTCAAACAAAGCTTCTGGTGTTTCATATTCTGCATGCAGTGTTTCCACATGACACTCTCTGTGATTTAACACAATGTAAATATGGTTATGGCTCTCAAAATGAATCCTAAATCAATTTACAAGCCAACTACTGTTATTGTTTTTTTGTAAATCCCCCCCTGAGGCCTCAGTTTGGATGCTAAAGGCCGACTGATAGATGTCTAACTGGCCCATCGGCTGTTGTTCGCTCCGTCATGAATGACTGTCGGCAAGCTGAGCGTCTTTTGTGAGAGGGAACAGCCCCACCCCTGGAAACAATGGTGCTCACAGAGAGGACCATAGAGAGGACCATAGACAGGACCAGTCCCCATGGGAGCTGGGGGGGTGATGGAGGTGACGGACGCTCAGTTTGCATGACTGAGACGGCACACTTTGCCTCCAGGCTCACTCTGATGATTATGGCATCTCACCCTGGGGAACTATATCAGTATCCAGGAAACATAAGGAGGCGCCACATGTCATTGACACACTGTTCACAGATACACCTGCTTTATCAGTGCAGAAAGATGGCCAGATATCTGAGTAAAAGGACAACAAGCTGTCAGGGATTCAGGTTGCAGCTTTTGTTTTGAATGTGGAAACACAGGTTTGTGTAATTAGAAACTTCTTGGCTTTGTGATTTGTTCCCACAGATTGTAAATGTTTCTGCTAATACGGACGCTAGGCTGGAGCTTAATGTATGGTGTGACCAGACTATTTGAGTAATATTGGGACACTGTACTCAGTTACTGTGAATTAGTAGGCCTACAATGTTGAGGTCATTTCTTATGCTACGTTATACTTCTCCTCAACTACAATGTGGAGGCTATACTGTACTTTTCACTCCACCACATTTGTTTGACAACATTATTCAATTAGAAAACTCAGATTAAAAGAAAAAAATTAATCATGTTGCTTCATAATAATAATAATAATCATTTACATTTTTATTAGAGCGCTTTTCAAGGCACTCAAAGCGCTTTACAATTACACATTACACATATTAGACATGTAACAGTTTGATTATAACCCAGCTACTATTTGTATTATGGATGTAATAACAGAGTAATAGGGCTGTATTGATGTGTAATATGGGTGTAATGTACACAATACAATACCTACTCTGTTGTTGATGTTGTGTTATGTACACACACACACACACACACACGTTAACTCACCGTTGCGTTGGAGCAGTTCAACAGACATAGAACCAGCAGAACAAACCACCTCCTCTTGTAAACTTTAAAAGATAACAGTTTCTTCAGCTCAGTGTTCGGTGAACCGGGAATAACACCGGCACAACCCGTTTGAACCTCGGAGCGGTTTTCTTGGTCTCCCTCCATTAATACCAACGGTACAAGTTTACCGGCGGTTAGGCTAGGTGGCTAGTGGCGTTAGCTAACACTGTACAACACAACATTGTATCGTTAATGTAATGTAATGTTAATGTAGGCGGTGACAGAGCCGTTACAAAAACATAGTATAAGTCCTTAAAAACATATTATATCTCCTTTAAAATACAAGCAGTGAATCCATGGTGTTGTCTTGTGATGGGTTATGACATATCTGATAAAAAAGACAGCAGTTTGACGGCTGGGAGAATCGAAACACAAACACCGCTTCATGGTGCCTTGGTTCAGGAACAACACTACTGGGAGTGGACTGTAACAAAGATCTTCTACAGTCAAGATGAACCACTCCGTAAATAACACAACAGACCGGTAAATACACGTTTTTCTACATTCAAGATTGAAGGCTTTTATGGTCATGTGTGCATAGCTACAGTGTAGTTATGACAATGTAAATCTTAGGTCACAGGCTCCTCCAACATTGCAACACAATAAAACAGATAATAGTGCAAGTAAATACAATTAAATAGAAATAGAAATAGTGCAGAATAGTCTATACAAGTAATTGGAATATTGATATAAGTTGCAAACAGATGAATGTTATGGATGTTCTTTCAAAATGTCAGGTGTTTAATAGTCTTATGGCCTGTGGGATGAAACTGTCCCCAGGTGGTTTTAGTCCTGATGCTGCGGTACCGCCATATGTGAAACTATAAAACTGTTTTGCTGATCAATGGGAGATTGTTGTGTTGACTTTTGATTGTATTTTTGGTTTCTTGTTACTGTAAAATGTGTAAGCTGCTGTGACTGACAGACCCTCGATTTGTGAGTAACTGGCAGGTCAAATATGACCAGAGGTGGGAAGTACTGTACTTAAGTACCATTTTGAGATACTTTTACTTTACTTGAGTATTTCCATTTTTTGATCTTTTGTATTTCTACTCCACTACAATTCAGAGGTTAATCGTGTACTTTTACTCAACTACATGTATTTAATATGTGTACTTGTAACAGAGTATTACTACACTCTGGTACTTCTACTTCTACTCAAGTACAAGATCTGAGTACTTCTATTTTTACTCAAGTACAAGGTCTGAGTACTTCTACCTTTACTTGAGTAACATTTTGAATGCAGGTCTTTTACTTGTAACAGAGTATTACTACTCTGGTACTTCTACTTTTACTGAAGCACAAGATCTGAGTACTTCTACTTTTCTGAAGTACAACATCTGAATACTTCTGCTTTAGCTCAAGTACAAGATCTGAGTACTTCTACTTTTACTTGAGTAACATTTTGAATGCAGGTCTTTTACTTGAAACAGAGTATTACTAAACTCTTGTACTTCTTCCACCTCTGAATATGACTTTTCTTCTCCCTGCTCCTTTCCATCCTGGGTTCAAAAACTGCTTAAAGTTTACAATTTTTTCTTTTAATAATAATTGCCACGAGTGGAATAAACTAATACATGAATAAATATAATCTGTTGAGCATCAGGGCTGGGACGGTTACTTTGAAATGTACTCAGAGACTTAAAGGTGGGGTATGTAATTTTGGAGAAACCAGCTCGAGTGCGCTAGAATTTGAAAATACACAGCCAGAAGAAATCTGCCACTTCCTTACAGAGCCCCTCCTCCAACACACACGAACGCGCACATGACCAATGAGGGCACGAGATAAGTCTGTGCACAGATGGAAGGCTGACAGGCAGGTAGGCCATCCAGTTATTTTTGCCGGGCCGGGTAAAATGATTGGTCTAACTTTTTACAGTACTACGGCTTCCACAGATGAAATGTTTTATGGATTCTTTGTCAAAGCACTTCAGATATTCATTGCTATCGGGATGTTAAGAGCATTCCATGCAATATAACAAAAAGTGTATCTCGAGCCGGTTTCTCAAACTTACCTACCCCACCTTTAATAACACGTGTTGTCTTATTCATGATGACTGCAAAAGGGGGGGTTTAACAATCGCAACATATTTAAAAAGCAAACTAAATGCATTGTGCATGTTTGCATACAGGCTACAGGAGTACTCTGTGTATTCTACAACATTTAGGATGCTGTTTCTGTTTTCTTTTACCGCTGTCTTTTCATAAAAGTCCACATGGAGGTATTGGAAAAACAAATGCCTCTGTGTGACCTTTGATTAAATAAAATAGCCGTCTTTGAAGGACAAGTTATCCTTGACAATGCAACTTTAATCTAATCTAATTTACTAGACCCATATTATTGGATTGTAATCATCGATGCATTACGTGTTCCTCACTGGTAAAGCTGAGGCTAATTTAGTCGTATCTAAATCCCCAAATATATTTAGTAATCAAAGAAAGGAGCAGATCACAAATCCTAAAGTCTGTAAATAAAAACAAAACAAACAGCATGGCATGTAGACATACACAATAAGATAGGATAAGATGGACCTTTATTGACCCAATAGGGAAATGCAGGTGTCATAGCAGCAGCAGCAGCAGCAGCAGAAGAAGACAGAAGCACAGATAGTACACACAGGATAATACAAATTTAAAAAAAAGAATAATAAGAATAAACATGTAGTAATAGCATGAATCGAGATAACAAAAATGACATGATGAGGATATCATAGAAGCGGTTTCAATCATCTTTTTAAAAAAAACAATCAAATGGTGTGTTTTATTAGGAACAGGAGTAGTCTTACTTTCCTCAGTTTGCATTATTGAATAATTGTGTTAAATGTTGTCCTCCAAAAGGCGAAATGTCTTTATTTACTTTCTGTAGCTGGTAATAGGAACAGAGTGAGAGGTCTTCTCTTCCTGATCTTCTCTGAGCTCTGAACACTCCTCCTGTCTTTAACCCTTTGTGAGTCCCTTTCCGACAAACTTCACACTGAAACTGCTTCATCGACACATTCCTCTCAGGTCATGTTCGCTTTCTCTTTGACAACAGCTGAGGATACTAAGAGGCAATTACTTTGCTTTGCTTGCTCAAGGTTCAAGGTTCAAGGTCCAAGGTTCAAGGTTCTTTATTTGTCAAACGGACATAGTTACAGTGTAGTTATGTCGATGAACATCTTGTGTCACAGGCTTCTCCAACAGTGCAACACAAAACACAGATAAACAGACAAATATAGTGCAAGTAAAGAGTAAATAGTAAATACAAGAAGAAAAATAGTTTAAAAAAGTGAAATAGTGCAACAGTCTATATGCAAGTCATTGAAATATGATATATTAGGTAATAGATACATCATTTTTAAGTAGCAGCCAGATGAATATTGTGGATGTTGTTTCAACAGTTTCATCACAACTGCTCTGTGATGATTTGAATTGTCAACCAAATCCTTTCATTTTAGGGCCTTTAAATGAATAAAGGGTGGGCTTATTGGTGCTGTTTAACGTTTAATGTGTTCAATTTGTATTCATCTATTTTGAAGGATGAACATTTATTTTGATGTCTAAGTATTTCCCCTCACTTCCACTCAGTCTGCTACATATAGGAATATAAAGGAACCAGTATAAAGTGTATAGCACATTTGTTACAGTAAGTAAAGAGCCACATATAGCTTAATATCACTCAAGAAGCATACACATATTAAAAGATACAATTAGAAATCACAACATTACAAAATACACATCTAGTACCAGTCACAGTTTAGCGATATAGCAGCCAGGTGAAAGGATTAAAGGTGGAAGTATATATATTCCACAGCTATTTACGGTAAATATATTTAGCACATAAGTAGTATTGTCTTTGTTGTTATATGTGTGTGTGGGGGCCGTGTTTGACTTTATATCAAAGGTGGGACCAAGTCATTGCTTCACAAGTATCAAGACTTTGCACTCAAGTCAAGAGTCCTAAACTTTTATTATTGAGTCATAAGAAGTTAAAATGTACTCTTCACTCATTTCTACCATCACATTTTTCATAAACTGTCGCATAGTGTTCCAAGCAAATAATGATCTCTGGTTTAATCTTCTCCAGCTGTGATCAGTAACGTAAGGCTAGTTGTTTTCTTATCTAAAAGTCCCTCGTACCGTAACCTCTTTATACGAAGATCAACGTCACTGGGAAGTAACTCCGTCTTGATTGAATTAATCTAAACACAGCCGGAAGCTTTAAATCGAGTTACTTTGCATCCTGCAAAGAAAAGATGCTGTGTTGTGCTGGAAGATTTGAATTTCAACTCTTGAACAAAAACACATCTGCAGCAGCGTGAGTCTGACTCATCGATGGTCAGCAGATGTTAGCCTGTGGCTTTGCTAAAACAGACATGTTGGACTCTTTGTGTTTCAACATCATTACTTCCTGTTAGGAGCGAGCAGCGTGCAGCGAGCCATGTTTCGTGACAAAAGTTCCCACTCACACTCTTGTAGTTTAACCACAGCAAATCTTTACCAAACCCCAGACCTCTTCAGAAAACCAAAGCCATGTTCAACTTTATATCTACGAGGATGAGGGCCACATGTGATTTCTTTTTTTAGATCTGAACAAAAGGGACATTTTTGTAACGAGTTCTGAGAAACAAGTCAGAATTGTGAGAAGAAATACGTGAAAAATACAGAATTATGAGAAAAAAGATGTGAAAAATTCAGAATTATGAGAAAAATACGTGAAAAATTCAGAATTATGAGAAAAATACGTGAAAAATTCAGAATTATGAGAAAAAAGTCAGAATTCAGACTTTTATAATTCTATTTTTGCTTTGAAATTCTCAATATCAGAAAAACACTTAAAATAAGTTCCCCTTTGGTCAGATCTCCCACATTTTTTTCAGATGTCTTCCTAATCCTCTTCCAAACAACCATCCCTTGTGTTTAAATGTGATCGGTCTAAAATATTCTGAATATTGGCTCATCTACAGAAATAAATTGATCTGTTGGTACAGTGCCCTCCATCGGTGAGTTTAGAAAGATCTGGAAAGCATACATTTCCGTTTCTCTGGAAGTATGAAGTCATAATGTTATGGTTTAAGATTTTTAACTTAGTATTTTGAGGGCTTTTTCCAGAACAAGTGTAATAACTTGCGCCGAGGAAGTTATGTTTACAGTTTGGTTCGGAGTTCTTCAGCAGGATAATGGAAACGCCACTCATCCATTTTTCTTTTAACGTGGAGGATATCCGAATGATGGGGAGTAAACACACATTATTTGTCACATATGGAACAGGCCATGGATGCGGTCTGTGCCCTCCGTGTGCACTTCTAGTTTCTACCTAAAACTGGGTTGGATGATGGAAAATAAAATGTACAATCGGATATTTTAGGTTTTGAGGATTTTTTGAGGAATGTTTTGGACTGATGTTGAGTATTTTCTCAAAAGAAAAAACGGGATGAGCGATAGAAATTCAGGATAAGGACATGTTATAACTTTAAAGGTGTTGGATTTGATAAAAATATTGTGTATAACACATTTTATTTTGGGAAAGTGTCACATTCACAAGAAGAGACGAACTGACTGTATAACACATGTTGCACATTTTCACTTAGAATTACAACAGTATGGCTCCGCTATTACAACTATTAAAATTAGAAGGCAATCAAAACCAAATGTATATTTCATAAATAATTTGACTTGAAACGTTACCTTTTGTTTTTATCACAATTGTATTTATATTTCTCTTTATTTCTTAATATCTTTTAGTTTAATTGTTTTACTCTGTACGGCAAGGCAAGTTTATGTAGCACCTTTCAACACAAGGCAATTCAAAGTGCTTTACAAAAATGAAAGACATTAAGAAACATATTATGAAATGATATCTAAAAACACTAATTTAAAAGCAAAGGTACATGAATAAAAGTCACAGTGCAGTGTGAGATACACACATCTGAAATGTTTAGGTCTGACTGACTAGTTTTCTATGACCTCCCTTTCTTTCTACTTTCTTGTTTAACTTGTCCTTTAGTTATCTCAAGTGTTTCATGCTAAACGAACCCCCCTTTGGAAAATTCTAATCCGACCCCATGGTACCTTTTAGTATTCACCAAAACTATTCCTCTTTTTTATAAATGCCTTAGTTAAAGGTAGGGTAGGTAAGAATGGAGAAACCAGCTCGAGTGCGCTAGAATTTGAAAGTAAGCAGCCGAAAAAAATCTGCCCCTTCCTTCAGACTTCCTTACAGAGCCCCTCCTCCAACACACACGAACGCGCACATGACCAATGAGGGCACGAGATAAGTTTGTGCACGAGATGGAAGGCTGACAGGCAGGTAGGCCATCCAGTTATTTTAGCCGGGCCGGCTCAGATGATTGGTCGTGCTTTGTACAGTATTACGGCTTCCACAGATGACATTTTGTATGTATTTATTGTCAAAGCATTTAATATATTCATTGCTATCGGGATGTTAAGAGCATTCCATGGAATATAACAAAAAGTGTTTCTGAAGTGAATTACCTACCCCACCTTTAATTTAAAGTTGTCTTTTCTAGGACTTTTTTTGGTGTACTCCGTGAACCAGGGTCTTGAAACCAAAACGGCACACGTAGGGGACTTTAACCACCTATGAGGGGACTTTAACCCCAATACACGTGGGGACTTTAACTACCTACGAGGGGACTTTAACCCCAATACACGTGGGGACTTTAACACTCAAAATAATAAGCCTGAATATATCAATTAAAACCAGCGGCAAAATGGCATTTAAAAACAGTCATTAAAAAGCCAAGATACCTATGTACCCCTGGTGTCCATGTGTAACTTATTAGATATTATTATTATTATTATTATTATTACACGTGTTGTATATAATGTTTGATGTACATATATTTAGTTGAATAAATAGAAAATAAGATTAGTTAGCTGTAAGTACATTTTTATTTACTTTAAATGTGATGGATTTGATACAAATGTTTACTAATTCACATTCAAAAGAAGAAATGGATAATATTATCTTTGTATTTATATGTATCTATTTTTGTTTACTCTGTATATATTTTTTGATTTGATTTATTTTGAATGTGTAAAACAATAATACAACAACATAATAATAATAATAATAATAATAATAATAATAATAATAATAATAATAAGGAAATTAAACATGAGCATTATTATACTATACAAACTTAAGCAGTGTCGAATTGATAAACAAAAACATTACTGACTCTAAATTATATATAAACAAATGAAATATATGTACCTGTGTACCCCGGATGTCCATGTTTTGTATGTATTTAATGTTTGATGCACATATATATTTTCTTAAATAAAGGATATAGATAATAAAATCCCTTGCACTCATCAACAACACCCCCCTTCCCCCTCCACCACCTCCGGCTTTGCTTCTGCGCATGCGCACCACTCCACCACTGAGTGCTGTTCGGCCTGTTCCGCGGCCGCTCGGTCATTTTCGCCTCTTTGTTGTACTGATAGTGGATTTAACTCGGATTCAACCCAATATCCAGCGGACCGTGCTGCTCCCAAACAGGTTAGTTCTTCTTACTGTTCTGGTTCTGTCCATAGTCCGGTCCTCAGTGGGTCTGAAACTGGCTTACGGTCCCGGTTTGTGCCCCCCCACCTCCTCATTTTTCGCATGTCTCTTTCCGCCTGGTGCTATACGTGTTGTTTTATGTGTCTATGGGCTGGTGTATGGCGGCGCCGGGCCCTGCAGTTGCACATAAGGGATGGGGGTGTTTCAAGAGGGGGAAACCGTGCATGTGAAGCCGGGTTTAACGCTAGGAGAGCCGGGGTGCACACGGTTATCCGGCCCGGGGAAGAGGCTCAATCCCCGCCTCTCTCCCTGCCTGTCTCGGCATGTTTAAATCATAGGTTTAAATGCAACATTGTTTCTCTCACCAATTCTTCCCCATGGTCCACCATTAAGGCTCTTCCTGCTGCCGTCCAAAGTTCAGTGTGTGTGTGTTACTGTGTGTGTGTGTGTGTGTGTGCAACATCTACATGAGGTTGGGATTAAATCAAGACAACAGAAAGTTGGTGCATTTTTTTCTTCTTCAGGGTGGATGTCGCCCCTCGCCAGACTGCTGCTGCAGCGAGGAGCCTGTGTGACATTGTGGGGTGGGGGGGGAAGACA
The DNA here is from genome assembly GCF_902827165.1 of Trematomus bernacchii. Taxonomy (NCBI): domain Eukaryota; kingdom Metazoa; phylum Chordata; class Actinopteri; order Perciformes; family Nototheniidae; genus Trematomus; species Trematomus bernacchii. Next base: position 91,421 of record NW_022987600.1, read on the forward strand.
TGCATAGAGCAGCCAACAAGTCTGTGCAGTTATTTGGGGGGGTGGGTTAGAGAAGATGCATCTGAATGATCTTATCAGGACAGAACCAGGGGTTTCCTCAACTTTTGCAACACTGGAAGCATGGTTGGGGTGATTATCAGGTCAACAGATGTAGGGGTCCTAGGTTTAAGCCAGGTTTAAACCTAGGACTCCTACATATTTTGTAGAAGATGCATCTGAATTAGCTTATGTCTCCACATGTTACTTATTAGATACTTTATCATCACCAGCACCAGGGTTTAAATTCTGGGGTTTCCTCAACTTTTGCAACACATGGCCGGTGTGATTAGCAGGTCAGAAGATGAAGGTGTCCTAGGTTTAAACCTGGCTTAAACCCATGCAGTTTTTTGGGGGGTAGAATATGCATCTGAATTATCTCATCACAGAACTAGGGTTTAGGTTCAGCGGTTTCCTCAACTTTCGCAACCCGGGTAGCATGGCTGGGTGATTAGCAGGTCAAAAGACGAAGGTGTCTTAGGTTTAAACTGGGCTTAATGGGGGGGGTGTCTATTTATAAGCATTGTGGCAACACTTAAAAAATCTCTTATTCAGTCCTTTATGTGTAACTGAGTCCCTTTACTTGACACTGAAAGGCTGTAACTAAGGAAACTTGTCTCTGTGCTCGTGTTGGTGAGTTTGAACAAGAGCAGGATAGTCTATTGAACCGTTTTGTGAAAAAAAAAACACAATCATAAATACATTTTTCTTTCTTTTCTTATGTTTTGACATTTTGTTAGGGATGGTGGATCCTTGAAATGTCTTAAAATACACTTGCAACTTTTCTCACGTGTCCCCATTCTCCTCTGACTTGTCTTTCTTCATAGATACTGACGTTTTTCCGCTAAAACACACATTTCTATTGGAAATATTCTGGCTGCGGTGATAGAAGGTAAAAAGATGAAGGTGCCTTGCGTTTAAACCTGGCTTAATGGGGGGGGGTGTCTATTTATAAGCATTGTGGCTACACTGTAAAATCTCTCATTGGGTCATTTATGTGTATTTGAGTCCCTTTACTTTGACACAGTTGTCACATTGATCTGCTGGAGAAGGCATTTCTAGGTGCTCATGGTAGTGAGTTCGAACAAGAGCAGGATTTTTGTGATGTTTAGACGCGTGTGATGTGATGAGAAGAGCCTCCAATGCACAGAGAGAGAGAACATCCTGTGCGTTAAAGTTTTGAAATGAAAAACATTTGCATAACCACAGATCTCGGACTCAATGAGGCATGAAGTGTAACTTGAAGAGTTTTTATCCAGGCTATTGAACCGTTCGGCGAAAAAGAAAACCCACATATATATTTATTTCTTTTCTCACGTTTTCACTTTTTGTTAGGGATGCTAGACCTCTTGGCCCTTTTTCACACATGTCCACATTCTCACCCGTCTTTCTTCACACACTGACATGTTGCTATTGGAAATATTCTTCTAACCTTTTATTCCAAAGGCTTATAGGACAGACATTATTTGATATGCCGAATAGCTTTCATTTCAAGGTGTAGTTGAGACTCGCTTCACATTTTAATACAGTCTCTTGAATCGCTGATGAATCAACTCTGACGCGTAACCTCCTCCACGTCTAATATCTTTGACTTTTCAACCAAATGAAGAGCATCAAATCGATGCATGACTGCACTTTTAGCCACAGACCTTCACACTGAGCAGGAGAATGTAAGAAGAGTTCAAGCTAGGACAGACTATTGACATTAAGGCCGCCTCAGGCACGCTGGCAGCATCGAACAGGAGTGTTGAAAATACGAAGCTCCAGAACCTGAATATCCTGCTAATCAGTTTATTACATGACATGTCATTTGTTAGACGCTTTTATCCAAAGCGACTTGCATACATTGAGTGCTGTGGACAATCCCCACAGGAGCAATTTGGGGTGAAGTGTCTTGCCCAGGGACACAACGACATGCTGACTGCAGTGGGACTCGAACCTGCTATCCCCTGATTCGAAGTCCAGCACACTACCCACTGAGCCGCAGCCTCCAGCCTTATGGTTTTCAAAGTGTGTAATTGTTTTTTGTGAGCTTCAATCACCTCAAATCCTGCAACATGCTGCTACTAAACTACACCCAGCGTGCTTGTGTTTTAACAGCGGAGCGACTCTGAGGCTTTACATCATCACAGAGGAGGGAGATCTGAGGGCAGCTTTTGATTATTCTTTTTATTTTGGTTTTCTTTTGTAAAAGTGTACCAGCTTGACACCAGAATCTAAATCTTTAGAGCATGAATGAGAAGTGAGAGGACGCTCCTGTCTGCCACAGCCGATGTAAACAGCTGGACCGTTTTGTTTGTATGATGAGATGCCCCCTTTCATATCTGTAAGCTAAAAGACCGGCAAGGAAAAGTTGATAGACGGAAAATAATCTCTTACTTTTGGGATAATGGATACATTTTTGGGGCATTTGTTTTTTTGACTGACAAATCCACACATTTAAAGACACCCCCGTGGACTTAGAGCAACAAGGATGGACATGTTTCCAATGTGTCTGACATTTCTAATGATGAATCCAGAAAAGAATGGCGATATGAATCGATAATGAACCTTTTGTAGCGACTTTAAAGCTAACCCTCATCTTGCTGGGCTCCATTCAAAGCCCCCCCGAAGGACCTCCCTGCCCTGAATGATGGTTCTTGGCCAGCTGAATGTAACTTGGCTCGTGCTGAACAGATCACATATGATATGGCTGTTGCGTAACACTGCACACACTGGCCAGGCATGTCAGGTTTCTGCTGACTTTGCAGGGAAGCCCTAATTGACCTGCAGCTTTTTTTTTTACTGCACAGCTGACCTCTGACCTGCAATTAAAGAACATCTCATTCGTTTTTTTTAATGCTACGGCAAGATTTATTGTGGATAATGTCCACACATTAGGAAAAAGGACATTTATTTTTGACCTATTAGCTCAAAACATGTCTCCACGCTCTGTTAATGGTCCCACTGGGCAGCAGGGATATGGCCTCTATAGGGCGAGAACGGCTTGATAATTAAAAAATTGTGATTTGAAACTCTGGAAAGATGCATTAGTCTTTTTCTTGTGGCAGGAAATGATCGCAGGCAGCTCTGTAAATTAGCTACTGAATAACTGTGGAGAATCCCACCTACAAATCACGCTGCAGTTTAAGGAAGCTTTTTAAATCCTCAGCACTGGAGGTTCAGTTTCTCTTCCTCAACACAGTTTCTTTGAACATTTTGTAAGAAGTGAGAAATGATTTCTGCTGACAAAGAAAACTAGATTACAGTTTCAGTATTCAGAAACACTGTGAAGTCAATTACATAGTGTTTGAACCGGTCAGCTCAGTATGATTTATATCCTGTAAGAAATCATGAGGGGTAAAAACATTTGGTTATCGACACTCTTTTATGCGTTGGTGACATTCTTTTTTGGGAGTTGAAATGGATAGATGCTGCATTGTTGGGTCTGAATGAAATCTCCGTTGGTTTATTATCTACTCTGTTAAAGGTGGGGTAGGTAATTCACTTAAAGGTGGGGTAGGTAATTCACTTCAGAAACACTTGTTATATTCCATGGAATGCTCTTAACATCCCGATAGCAATGAATATATTAAATGCTTTGACAATAAATACATACAAAAATGTCATCTGTGGAAGCCGTAGTACTGTAAAAAGCACGACCAATCATCTGAGCCGGCCCGGCTAAAATAACTGGATGGCCTACCTGCCTGTCAGTCTTCCATCTCGTGCACAAACTTATCTCGTGCCCTCATTGGTCATGTGCACGTTCGTGTGTGTTGGAGGAGGGGCTCTGTAAGGAAGTCTGAAGGAAGGGGCAGATTTTTTCCGGCTGCGTACTTTCAAATTCTAGCGCACTCGAGCTGGTTTCTCCATTCTTACCTACCCTACCTTTAAGTTTTCACACCAACACTCATGTATCCTCCTGCAGTGTGAGGTGTGAGTCACTGACGGTGCTTTTTGCTGTAGCGGACGGACACCCCTTAGTACTTCTAATGTTTCAATACATAGGTCTGATTGAAGTAAATTGAGTATAGGAGGTCTTTCATCCCGCAGCACTATTGAAGTCCTGACCACACCATACATTTTAAACCAGTACAATTTCTGTCTCAAATCAATACATTTAAAAAAGAGAGATGGGCAGAATTTGCATCAGTTGTGACTTTCTTTGACTTTAACATGCACATTTGCACCGTTCACTATCAGCAAGCAGTCTTAATAGTGTCGTTCTTTAAGGGATTTAAAGTAGGTCCTGGCAAGCTGGTAACATTGTTCAACCACAGTCCACCAAATGACATGATATCCAGTATTTTCCTGATTAAACGCTGATTCTAGATAGAGATGTCCCGATCCGATCACGTGATCGGGGATCGGAGCCGATCACGTGATTTTCAAAAGATCGGAATCGGGAGAAAAAAAATTGGGGATCGGGAATTTTTTTTTTTTTTTTTTTTTTTTTAATATTTTTATTATTTTATTTAATGTTACAAAACAAAAATGACCATGTTCACGTCTTAAAGTCATCCTGAGGCCTTAGTTTTGGTTTAAAATTACACAACATCATGTATGTGTTGCTTCTTTTGGGCTTGTTTTCATAGACCTGGTTGCTTATTTCTCTCAAATCTGGCAACAGAGTGGGCGCAGTGTCTAATAGTAGCAGTAAGCTAACGAGAGGCTACGTTCAGCTGGTGCCTCGGTAGTCGGGACAGAGAAAATGTCAGGAGTTTGGAAGTATTATAAAATTGAAAGCGAAGGCAGTGTAACAGCCAGATGCAATGTTTGCAAGGCGGAGGTTCCGCGTGGTGGAAAGAACAGAGCTACGTTCAACACGACCAATCTAATACGCCACCTGAGAAACAAACACCAACAACAACACGACGAGTACACAGCGGCCACTCAGGTAACGGCACTGAAACAACCGACACTTTCAGAGACTTTTAAAAGGAAAGAGAAACTGCCCCAGAACAGTGAAAAGGCCAAAAAAATAACAGCCAAGATAGCTGAATTCATCGCGTTGGATGACCAGCCGTTATCTGTGGTGGAGAACGTGGGGTTTAAGGGACAACTTGAATGCTTTTCTCCTTTTTTTTCTCTTAATGCATTGCATAAAGATCGGATCGGGAAAAATCGGTATCGGCAGATTGTCAAAATCAAATGATCGGAATCGGATCGGGAGCAAAAAAAGGTGATCGGGACATCCCTAGTTCTAGACGCTGTTTTTCCCCACTGTCTCAGCTGTTGTTTTTTTGTTTTTGTTGTTAAAGCCGATAGCAGTTTCATTTGAGCCTAGAATCCAGCTAGCAAACCTCCTAGTCCTTTATCCCTCTTTTTGATATCTTCTTTATTAAAACAATGTACAATTCTGGGAACAAATGACCATGAGGAAGCAAGGGAATCGGTACTCACGGGCTAGCGCGTTAGCTCATTAGATAGCGTAGTTTACAACCAACCATGCAAGAAGTTTTAACGTCTACAAGTTTCCAGAACCACATACTGATCAAAGATGTTGTGGCTTTGAACATAAAAGTACTTGAGAGTTAAAATACAAGGCAGAAGAATATAACAACATTCTATTGTTGTCGTTCTTATTTTAAATCAGAAAGCAATTACACTACACGTTTTGCAAGCAGAACAAAAGAAGACTTTCTCAGCCAGTACAGTATTAAGACCAACAGGAATAAAAACCCCTCTAAATCCAATAGTGCTGCTGATTCATTTTCCTGATTTACTATTTGGACAAGAGGACTTGGAACTCCCTCGTGTCTAAACTACATGTTGGCAGTGTGAATGAAAGCGTCTCTTTGCAGCCAGAACACAGAGGAGAGTAGGAAGCAGCGTTCAGAGCCGAGGAGGACGCATTAAATCAGCGCACATTAATATCCTGGGGTCAGGTGAGGCCGCGCTGGCTGTGATTCACGGCTTGTGCTTTCACTGATTGTATCTGTCTTATGTCAACATCTCGAGTAAGCGGCCGTCAACAGGTCGTGTGAATTTAAATGGTTCGCCTCGCTTTTTATGTTGACACCAGCTGGCAGACACCGGGACAGATTGAAGTGGAGAAAACATCCTGGGTTTCAGAAGGCTATACTCTTTCTTTTTTTGTGAGTTTGAGGTCCTGTCTGCTTTATTCCTGAGGTTTTTCTGAAGCTTAGAAGTCACTCTTAGGGCTCCTTGGTATATCTTTGAGCTTGTTTGTGATGTTCAGCGCTGACGGGATAATAAAAAGGAGCTGGGCGGCTTCCAGACTCACTTGTAGGTGCAGACAGTTTAATGAAGACGGTGTACGTTAAGTGTTTGGAAGCAGAAAGCTGCTCTGGAAGGGTCTCTCTTTGGCTTCAGGTGATGTTACCAAAGGGTTGAAGAATACTAGGCATTATTTTAATCAATTAGGTATCATTTCGTTCTTAACCATGTAAGGACAAATTAGGGCTGTACAATTAATCGTATTTTAATCGCAATTACGATTTTGGCTTGCCACAATTACGAAAACAACATAATCGAAAAAAACAATTATTTTGCTTTGCTAGGTTGTGACCGTGCACTACATCATATTTGATCTAATTAATTTTGGTCTCATTTATTTGTATTTATCATATTTATATATGTTTAGTAGTTTGTGGAAAAAAATATTTGTTGATCTTGTTTATTGGTATTTATTATTTTGATATTATTTATTTAAATGTATCATTTCTTTTTGTATTGGTTTTTCAGTTGAATTATACGTTCAGGGTAATCAACAGTTAAACAGATACTGTTCAAATTATTGTTTGTATTTGTTTTAAAGTTCAATAAATGGATTTTTTCAAAGTCAATGAATAATCGTATTTAATAATCGTGATATCAATTATTGACCCAAATAATCGTGATTATGATTTTTGCCATAATCGCACAGCCCTAGGACAAATAATATTACCACGTGTTAAATTATGTTTGGAAGGGGATGTGACAAAATAACAAATGGATGTGCATAAACACGGTACACTTGGGTTATCATTACAACTGGTGTGATGATTAACCAGAGAACTCTTGAGAATATGATAATTTCCTAAAATACCCATCCCTTCTGTAGGTTTCTTTAGGCAGCCATATTGAAAGTATTCAAAATTGTGAGTTATTAATCTATACAGTGCAAGTTATACGTGTTGGTTTTGTGTACTTTTGTATTGACAGATTACTGATAAGTTCATCACTGCCTGCCTCATGATTGAATTTATTTGTTTGTTTGATCATCTTGTAAACCAGGGGTGTCAAACTCAATTTCATCAGCATTATGGTTGCACTCAAAAGGCCGGTTGTAATTTTAATTATATATAAATGTACATATATAAATATATAATATATATTAAATAATGTATTATATTACATTGTTGGCCCTGCATTGGATTATTATCAGTTGTGGTAATATCTTCCTAAATAACTACGTCTGAAAGCAGAAGTCTAGGGCAAATAATTGAAAGTAAATATTCAACAATTACACCAATTGTATTGTATATTATATTCTTTGCAAGCTCTTGCGGGCCACATAAAATTAGGTCGCGGGCCGGATTTGGCCCCCGGGCCTTGAGTTTGACACCCCTGTAAACCCATTTGTTATATTAGCTTGTTGTCACAGGCAACAGGCTCCTCCAACAGTCATTCATGAGCATTCAAATGTTGGGTTTCTGACATGTTTCTCCTACTTCTTATTGGCCAGGCTTCTTATATGTTGCCACTATACCGCCCACAAGTCGTTCTCCACCAACACAAACTCTGTGTGCCCAGGATCTGAAGTTTTAGTGCCAAGCCTGTAAAGCAGGAAATCACTACATTGATCAACAAATGATCACTTCCTGTGCTGAAGATATTATTATACCTTCTGGAGAAAATACTAAAAGTTGTACAAAACCTGAGACTGAACTTTCTTCTACCTTTCTCTCATGATCTGCCTTCTTAGTGCAGATACAATAATACAGACCAGATCAATAGACATGTTAGTCCCACTGCTTGTTCAGCTTTCAGGTGATTGATTCATATGAAACGTAACAATGTGTTTTTATGGTGTTATGGACAGAAAGTGCTTAGCTTATTCTCACTATAATGAAGACTTGAGCGAGAGGTGTTCATTTTATAAATTGATATGACGTGTTTCATCAGCACATCCACACTGTTGTATGGCGACACTACATTTCACCTGGTTATCTATTCTGGATGAAACTTTATGAAGGATCAAACGTACAATATTCACAGGTCAGCTTTTATTTAGTGGTCTGTCAGCTGTTTGATGAAACCTGGTCAAGGGTCAGTGAAGGTCTGACGCACAAATGACAGAACTACTTAGCATCTCTATCATGTTAACGAGCCCAGAAAGCCTTTGGAAATGAACGCCTGTGGGCCAAATGAGAAATTAATCACTTGCTTGCCTTGTACTTTTTCCCAGCATTTACATAAACTGGTAATAACTGTCATCTCTTGGTCTGTATGTGACCCCCCCCACCTACAGTTTGTGGTTAAAACTGGAAAAGCAAAGGGCTGTTATTGTTGCACATTATGGCTCATTGCATCCTCCATGTTTCAGCAATTGGCTTCTTCACCACAGTTTGAATAAGTTTACTTTGAAGAAGGTAAAAAGGAAATAATTGCCATTTTTTCAGTCTAAAATGTAACAGTTAGGGTTGACCAATATCTATCTATCTATCTATCTATCTATCTATCTATCTATCTATCTATCTATCTATCTATCTATCTATCTATCTATCTATCTATCTATCTATCTATCTATCTTCAGTGGAGGGGTTTAGTGTTGAAAGCTGATAATTACATGACTTTGTTCAATCAGAAATACGCTGACAATTTCTCATAATTTAAGTCATTTATCAAGGAAGCAATCACACAAGTAATTGCTGGTTTACGCTTCCGAAAAATGTCATGCTTTGTAAATGCTTGCCTTTTTAATTGTTGTATAATTATCTCTACCAATTTGGTTTGTCAGTCAGCAGGATTCAGGATAAACTGCTGACACCATTTTCTAGAAACTTGGTGGGAGATTATATCATAGGCTGAGGAAGAAAACTGTAGATTTTAGAGCAGACACACATTTTGTTTTCCTTGCATTAACATTGGGTAACAGGGCACATGTGCTGCATTCATGTGGGGTCAAAGTAATCAGAAAGAAACGTCTACAACTCAGAAACACACATCCATGAGGAGTGAGAGTGATGTGCACGCAGCTTGCCCAAACCGAAAGCTATGTTACGCTCTGAAAACTGAAAACTAGGCTTATTGCCATAAATATGATGACACAGAAACATTGGATTAACCTTCTGCAGCGTTGTATGCGTTTTAATGGCATTGAACACAACTTTTGACCAGAAAACAGCAATAACCCTAACCCCTAAACCCTAAAGGGCACATGTGCTGCATTCATGTGGTGTCAAAGTAATCAGAAAGAAACGTCTACAACTCAGAAACAACTGTCAATGTGTTGGTCAAACACTATGAGCAAAACAACACAATGTTCCTTATTCATGTTAACATACATTAAAACTCAAACGAACAATACCAAATTTGGAAAAACAACTAAATAACTAAACCTTAGAAAGTGGGACTATCCAGGGAACATTTGAAAGGAAAAAAATGCAATCTAAAGACCTTCATTTAGGTCGTATGACATCAGGCTCCCCTTTTTGTGTGTGTGTTTTTTTCCTAACCTTTTTATAGACCAAATCATCGATCAACATATTAATTGATGGTTAAATTAAATGGGGTTTTCCTCTCCACATGCTGCCTCTGTGGCCCATTAAAGAGACCCCCAGTGACCCTACAGGCTGATCTCACTGTACAGGGTGGTGTGCAGAACATTTCCCCTCCCCCAAATCCCTTCTCTCTGGTGTCGGTATCATGGAGGTCAGTAGGCCAAGAGCTTCAGGAGAGGACGACTCTGACTTCAGATTTGTGTGTGTGTGTGTGTGTGTGTGTGTGTGTGTGTGTGTGTGTGTGTGTGTGTGTGTGTGTGTGTGTGTGTGTGTGTGTGTGTGTGTGTGTGTGTGTGTGTGTGTGTGTGTGTGTGTGTGTGTGTGTGTGTGTGTGTGTGTGTGTGGTGTGTGTGTGTGTGTGGTGTGTGTGTGTGTGTGTGTGTGTGTGGTGTAGGTGTGTGTGGTGTGTGTGGTGTAGGTGTGTGTGTGTGGTGTAGGTGTGTGTGTGTGATAGTGATAGTGATAGTGATAGTGATAGTGATAACATATCATTATATATCAATATTGCCAGAGGTGGGAAGTAGTGCAGTACAAATACTTTGTTACTGTACTTCAGTACATTTTTCTGGTATCAGTACTTTACTCCACTACTTATTTTTCTGACGACATTTTACTTTTACTCCTTACATTTTGAACACAAATACCTGTACTTTCTACTTCTTACATTTTCCAAACAGGCTGGTTCCTTTAGTTTGAATGTGTGGCGTGATCATTATTATTTAGAGTCATTGCGTGCCTATTGATTTGAACACGATCCGTGTATCCATCATTTCCTGGTCTTCTCTAAAGAAGAGGGACCAATGAAAACGTTGTCATGTTGCCGTTGTTCAGCATGGAAACATTCATTAGCTAACAATGACATTATTGTTCTATTAATATAAAGGGAGGTCAGGTACTCTTTAAAACAGCTGCTAGTTATGGGTACCTTTTACTGAAGTACATTTCAAAGCCTTTTTACTTTTACTTGAGTAAAGAAGTTTAGTCAGTACTTCTACTTTCACCAGAGTATTTTTTAAACATGAGTATCTGTACTTCTACTTGAGTAAAGGATGTGTGTACTTTTGCCATCTCTGAATATTACAGTATAGGGACTTGTAGTAATCTGGATTTGTTCATAATTGAGTCAATATCTTCAGTTTAGAAAGGCATTTTCAAATAGTTTGAACACTTGGTGTAGGTTTCTCTGGTGCACAGGAAGTGAGGTGATTTGTGTGTTGCTGGTTTGATTTAAATAAACTGAATAAGTAGGCCACCATGAAGAGTGAAAGCTGCCATGTGTGAAAAGTTATAAAGGCAAATGTCACGTACAGAAAGTCACACATTACAGTACAGTCGAACGTTCATCTGGTTTTGAGTTTCACTGACAATCTGTGGCATTGCTTTACGACAGAAAGTGAGAATCAGTTTTAGACATGAATGTATGTTGTAATACACAGATTTATTACGGTTATGTGCAGAATCTGGCCTACTAGTAACGCTAACATTAGCTGTATTTTGGATCTGCTCGGGGTCTCAAGGAAGTTTGCTTTGCGGTGAAAACATGAATCAATTTAAAAAATAAAAATACTTGGCAGGTGATTGGATCAATCTGTCTATCACCTTCTATCATGGGCCACGTCTGATTGGTCAACTCTGTGATTGATAATGAAAGTAATATTTAGTTATACTCCTATTTTAGGTATTCTTATATTTGTATTTGTACTCTATCTCTACCAGGGGCTGTCATCTGATCCTTTCCTTGCGATGTAAAATCAATAGTGTAGAGGAAATGAAGGGCAGCGTCTTCTTTACAACAGGAAGTCAAGATCTCAAGGAGTAATGAGGCCTTAATTTGAAGTGCATAATATACTGCATATGGAGACTGCAACGTAAAAGGCCCCATAGCTTATTGATTCAAGCCCTCGACTGTATACTATGCATATGAATGCTACAGTTCATGTGGCTTTATGCAAAGAGTCCCAGTCAAACAAGTGGAGCTGCTAAACCACATGCTGTTGGTGTCTGTGGTTTTACGGGGTGTAACGTATAATAAGAAGCAGAGAAAATACATGCTCAGCGAACCCTCCCTGGGTAAATAGAGGTTTAAAATACACCGTGCACTTTAGCATTGTCAGGATAGGTATAGCCGGTAGCAGACTCACTGTCAACACGGAGGTTATTTGTTAAAGAAATGACATCTCTGACAGGCAGGGGGGAATCTGACACTGGAGTGACGTAAAAAGACCCGTCAACATATCTCGCTTTAACCAGAGCTGAACATTTAGAGGACGAAATGTCTATCAAAATGTGTTTATTCATTGACATTTTTCCAATAAGATCACAGCAAATGTAATTGATAGAGAAGAGTTTGTTGTACATTGTGTACGCTTTTAGTTTTACGGCTGAAATTTAGATTTTCTGTGCAGATTCTTTTCTTTAATAGTCAATTCAGTCTCAGAAAATGATAGAAAATAGTGAAAAACGGCAACCCTATAGTTCTTCAACATCCAAGGTGATATCTTTAAAGGTCTTGTTTTGTCGGTCTAAAGGCTAATTATCATCAAAATATCAGATATATTGCAGAAAAATATACAACTCTTCATATTTGAGAGGCTGAAAAAAGCATTTTCTGCCATTTTTGCATAAAAGAGAAATCAACTTTTGATGAAAACACTCAGAGGATTGGACTTCATCGCAGCTTTACACTGTAATACTGTAAGTAAATACAATTTACGACGCAGCAGTAGATTAAAGGTCCAGCTGCAAATTAACCTAAAATGACTGGAGCTGTTTTATTATTCGCTTTCAGCAGTCGTAAAAATCTCACGTGGGGCTCCAATATAATGGCCTGATTTATGACATTTCCTTATAATTTAGCTCATGAAATCACAACATCATGGCCTTTGAAACTAAATCCAAACTCTTTTATCTGATCGGAGATTACCCTTGCTTGTTGCAGTCCTAAATCATGCGTTCATAGACGGGTTATTTTGAGCGTTGCAGAAGGATAAGGAGGACACTGTGACACAAAGATGATCAACCTGTATAAATCAAACTGAGGCAGACAGTTTATTTATGAGTGCTAGGTTGTAAAAATGTACCAAACAAGCCAGAGTTTGGAGGCAAAGTACTAACACTGTGTCTTGACTAATGTCCCTGCTGTCAATATTACATTACATTACATTACATTACATTTCATCACATGTCACTTGTTAGACGCTTTTATCCAAAGCGACTCACATACTCAATACTGTGGGTAATCCCCACAGGAGCAATTTGGGGTGAAGTGTCTTGCCCAGGGACTAGGGCTGTGCAATTAATCGTATTTTAATCGCAATTACGATTTTGGCCTGCCACAATTACGAAAACAACATAATCGAAAAAAACGATTATTTTGCTTTGCTAGGTTGTGACCGTGCACTGCAACATATTTGATCTAATTCATTTGTATTTATCATATTTATATATGTTTAGTAGCTTGTTGAAGTGCGCTCCAAAATATTTGTTGATCTTGTTTATTGGTATTTATTATTTTGATATTATTTATTTAAATGTAGATATAAATGTATCATTTATTTTATTTATTTTTGTATTGGTTTTTCAGTTGAATTATACGTTCAGGGAAATCAACAGTTCAACAGTTCAAACAGATACTGTTCAAATTATTATTTGTATTTAAAAGTTCAATAAATGGATGTTTTCAAAGTCATGAATAATCATATTTAATAATCGTGATATCAATTATTGACCAAAATAATCGTGATTATGATTTTTGCCATAATCGCACAGCCCTACCAGGGACACAACGACATGCTGACTGCAGTGGGGTTTGAACCTGTGACCCCCTACACCAACGCACAACCCACTGCACCACACCACAATATCCCAAACATCATCTTTATTTGTTGTGTCATTGGGGTGGTGTCATTTGTCACTCGACAAATCATCCCGACTCAGAGAGATTCAGCTACAGAGCAGTAATCCCAAAATTTGTGTTGAATGCCTTTTAAATTAGGAGGCTTTTGACAGCATTTCAAGACGATGAACTTGTCCCACTGGTCCCAGTAGTCTGATTTAAATGTGTCCAGCTAGTATTTATCAAACAAACTTCAGCTGATGTTTGACCTACAGTGCACTTTTAAGAGGTTTCCTCATGCATCAGCACTTCGATTGAGCTGTTTGTCTCTGCATTTGATAGAGATGTCTAATAGTCTAACCACGGAAGTACAATATGATCCGTCAATCAGCTGATGCATCTCCTCTCTTTATCAATTATTCATTTAGTTTCTAGATTGGAGTTTAAAATAAAACCACCGGCGTCATTAAGTATGTGGCCTTCACTGAAGCGCCACAGCTGGTTTACCCTGAGCTTTAATAAGCCTAATAATATACTTCATTAAAATGTAAGAATTCTTATGATGTTGGCAAGGAAGAGCGTCTCGTCTAAAGAGCGCTGCAGGAAATAGGAAATTAAACAATCAATTCCAATTTAAATGATGTCCTATGTGATTTCCTAAAGGCTTTTTCTTGAACTCAATCAAAGACGTCATGAGGTCAAGGAAATATGTGAAGGATGTACACTCGTAGAATAGTACAGTGACAAACTCAATACTGTACTATTCAAATTGATGTACTAATTGTGTGTCGTATTAAATGTTACCACGGCAACGAACATGAGGATGGTATTATCTCATTTCCTTTGTTGAAGGATGGTCCATTATACCCTTTGATAAAGGAGATAAGAAAGGAAGCGGAGACGATCCTTCCCTTTGCATTGAGAGGATTGTACCATCTCTTAATATAGCTGCATTTCAGATACTTCCCGGTCATTTTACTGAGTAAGGAACCTTCCTTAGCAGAAAAATAATTGTACTGCAGCGTAGATGTAGACAGTAGACTTCTATGCTTTCTGGTTTCCTGCTGCTCTCTCATCGGATACTGCTCCCATTTCCAATTTGTCAATTTGGTGCTACAAATAAAAGTGCATCTTGTTTTGATAAGATGTCATCAAGTGTTAGCTTAATGCGACGGGTATTTAAATGTATGCTTTTAAGTTTCCTACACTACAAGCAAAGCCATTAAAAAATAATCAGGCTATTATGATCTATTATGCATTTTCACAAATAATGTACCTTCTGTGTTATTATGCATTAATTACCCTTGTAAATAGGTCAATGTTTGCAGAGGTTCATTTAAAGTTACTTACACATTCAATAATGCTGTCCTTGTTGTAATATTTAAATATATATAACCCTGGGTAAAATCATCCCTATGTGGTCTTTGAAGCGTTACTTATACAAGTACATTAAATGCAGTGTAAATTGACTACTTTCCTACAGGAGTCAGTGTTGAAGATATTCGTTCACCTTTTAAAAGTGGTAGGAGCATCCATATATTTATCTGACCCTAACCCTAACCCTTGAGACTAGAGTCTTTTCAAAACAAAACAGAAACCAGTTGGTGAACCTTAATGTGTGTAATTCCTCAATCCCCGCCAAAATAAAGCACCATTTGGCCGGCTGCTGGTGGTCCGATATGATTATCTGGGATAGAGAAGAGCTGCTTTGCATCTTGACAGCATGAAGCCAAGATTACACTGTTGCACCAAAGCCAGGCTCTCTGCTGCGATGTGAAAGAAAAAATATTTTTGTTATTCAAGCTGATTTTTAGTTCCTGCTATCAACCCATCTGCTATACAGAATCAAATACTGAAGACAGGAGATTCATAACAATTCTTCAACATTGAGCATTTCAATAGTTCAGTGCAATCTGGCTGCTTTAATATCTCTGATAATAAATATTCTGGAGGTTTACACAGCCGTGTATTTTGGGAAAATCTTCTCAGCTTCATTTAATTGCGCGACAGACAAGAAATAACATTTCCAGTCCCCTTGCCAACACACCATTCCCTATGAAATATAATAAAGAAACTATTACAGCTGCTGCTCTGCTTGTTTTCCCCTTGTTTGCCTTCACTCTGGGAGCACCCGTCACAACTTAATTCAAACTGACTTTTTGTTGGTATCAGCGCTGTCTGGTGGATTGCACTCATGCCAAATTGAGTAAGTGCTAATGAAGCCAAGCTATGCTAATCTCCCAGGTTTCTAGGAGTTGATCAGCATCATGAATCCCACCAGCTCTGGAGCAAAGGGCGTTTAAGTCCAGGAGTTATCAGTGTTTGTGGTGGGGAATATCTGGAGCTATAGTTGTTGGTGTGGATGATTTAGGACCTTTCTGTTATCAAGAGCTTTGCAGCGCTGCGAAACCTTATTATCAATATGTCCACCTTGAGAACTTTAAATCAGACAATCCCTTGTGTAAAAAGGGCCTTCGTTTTCTGAATGTAGATGATAAAAAGCATTTTTCTCAGTAATGTAAAACAGTGTTAATTAGGGGTCGACCGATAATCGGCCTGGCCTGGCTGATTATCGGGGCCGATATTCCGCATTTGACCGATTATCGGTATCTGCCTTTTTTTTTTTTTATCAAATTGCCGATAAAACTTTGGCTCTGATGCGGCCGTTTCTCTGGCTGCAGTCACCACTCTGTGTACACGAGCAATGTCCCGCCCACAGCGCTATCTGATAGGCTATTACTGAAGTGTCAATCAACACTGAAGATTTTCCGGGCGGGAGCCAGCCAGAGAGGCGGGACCTTCTCAGATTACAGGCAGGTGCGAAAGAACGCAGACACAGACTGAAGCAAGCAGCAGCACTGAGCGGCAGAGCCATACATGTGTTTAGAAGGTAAATCAGTTGAAAGCCGAAGTTCAATAAACATCCCAATCCCCTATGCTGAAGTTGCAAAAACACCACGATCTTATGATCCAATTTGATCAGTTTCCCAGTTACACAGGGACGCGGGAAGTCAGTCAGAGTTGGGGGTGCGTGCAGCGTCTCGCAGCAGAGTAACTGTGGTGGGGGGGGGGGGGCTGCGAGTGGAGCCTCGCAGTCTTTCAGGTTGATATGTGAAGCTCATTAGCTAGCCAACATGTATCTAGCAAATGTTTAGCAAAATATTAGAAGTGAGGCTACTAGGCTAACGTTAGGTCTACTGTAATAGCCTCACTTTTAATATTTTGCAAAACATTAGCTAGCACTAGTGTTTTGCAGTTGCTAGCAGCTTATTGGGATTTTATGCTAGATAGACAGGCATTGTTTTGATATAATAAATTAAGCATTATTGTTAGTTAAGCATGTCAGCCTGCAGCCCCACTTTTAACTCTCTGTCATTAAAGTTCATTAAACATAATATATGCTTAAATGCATTTCAAAGAAGTTGTGTTGGAGTTTGTGTTATTCTACATTTTGACACCAAGATTTTCTGATTTTACTGCAAATATATATTGGTTCCAAATATCGGTTATCGGTCTCCTTGATTACTAATAATCGGTATCGGTATCGGCCTTGAAAAAGCCATATCGGTCGATCCCTAGTGTTAATGTAGTCTGCAGAAGGTCTGTGGAGCGGTTTCATTTGATGTGTAAACACCCGGCTTGTAGTATATCTTACAATAAAAAAGAACAACCTAGTCCCTGTGGATTTGATGTTTCCACTGAAAACAGCACTTGTTTCTTTGGAATTAACAGCAGAGGACGGAGTCAGAGTGCAAACAATGGCAAATTCCAAGAAGACAAATTGTACTATCACTCTTAGTTAGAGAAAAAAACCCAAACCAAAATGTCTTCAGAAACAAAAGAAAGGGTTTCAGAAACAAGGGTTTAAAGTGTTATTAATCAATGTTTTTATTTTGTATTTATTAGTACGGAAACCATTTTTGAGAGGTGATGCTGAATGAACCTACAGAGAACTAGCATTGCATTCGGAAAATGTAGAAAAGGTGTAATTGATTGATGGATTTCCTGGGTTTGGAAGTCGTTCTTCCAACTTTGTTTGTTCATTAGCTTTCATTTGTAGTTTAGAAACAACATGGATGTTAACTAAAAGATGTGTTTGATCATATTTGCTCAGCGTGTTGATAGTTGTTTACAAGTTGTTGTTTGGACTTCAGGCAGCGTTCCCATGGATTTTCCATTTGGGAACTCATTCTTCCAATTTATTCCGACAAATGCCCCATCTCCAATGTTAAAGAAAGTGACATTTAACTTGTGAATCTGCCCTTTGATTTGGATCTCTTCCAAGAAGTGATAAGCTTTTCTTTGACCCATGCAACACCATGTCAAGTGTCATTCAAATCAGGCTTTTCCAGTAAGCTACTGACGAACAGATTAACAAAAATGAAACGGTTTCACACGAATGAAAAAGCAACATATATAGTTCTTAGATAACAAATCTGAATGGACAGAAAATGGTAATCGGTAGGGTTGTGCATCTTCACTGGTCTCACGATTCGATTTGATTACGATTATCCTGTCAACGATTCGATTCAATTCGATATCCCGATGCATCACGATTCATACCAATGCGTTGCATCCTCAATTCTCTATATTACTGCACATGGTTTATTTTTCATCAATGCATACATGCAGTAAATACATATGAACTCTCTTTTTATTATTTAGAAAGTGCTTCAGAAATCAATAACATAAATGTCTTGACATTCATTTATAAACCAAAATTAATTAATTGTATAGGTCTAGCCTCCCTATATCTGTGTGTGGAGTTGTTCCATCCTCAAAAACAAAAAACTAATGCTTCTGCAGTCTAGCTGCAGCTTCTAGCAACGGTCTTCTGCTCAAAGAAGGACACTGAATGTCCTGAATGTGGCATCACACACAGGACTTGAGTCTGAACACAGCAGACAACAGGAGTATTCACAACAGCATATACAAACTAAAATAGTGCATGTGGGTGCACACTTACATTCTCTGTCTTACTGTTACATACATCCCATGAATGTATGAGATTAAGTTAGCTTCATTATATCCCAATCAGTGATTAAGTGAATAATAAAGTTTCTATCAGGTCACTATCAGCCTGTCACTCATTATTTTCAGGGAGGGGGCGGGGGTTTGGAGGAACGGAGAGGAGAGCGTGATCGCGGAAGCTTTCCTCCTGCCTTCACAAACTTTACACACGTATATATCGTCTGAAAATTGCTAGAGGACATTCATACTCTGCAATCCAAGACTTAATTAAATCCACCAAAAACCTGACATGATTGTAACGCGATTATTTTTGAAAAACATAAATCCTTGTGTCTCTGAGCCGCAGCGACACGGAGTGATTCAGAGCGGGTCCTTCTGCTGTTGGTTCTGGACTGGTGTTCTTGTGTTGGTGGATAAAGCAGACTGCTCCGTGTTTGGTGCCGCTGTGCCGCTGTCACGTCTGTTCCCTGATCTCTGCGTCACCGACCGATTTGATATTAGAGTGACAGAAAGAAAAAAAAACGTTATAGTAAAGCCGCGGCCGGAAAATCAGGAAGCAACGTTACTACGCTATAATCGATTATCTTCCGTCACTGCATCGATACCGAATCGTCCACATCGCATGGCATCGTAGAAACGATTATTTTCAACACCCCTAGTAATCGGTGAATCTGTAGCGCTAAAAAACCTGTGTGAACTCTTTGTTCTCCACCTAAGAGTTTATTAAGATTCAATAACGGAGTTGGTGTCGATAAATTCTTATAAATTCCCGTTCCATGTTAGAGACTGAATCAACCAGACATTCCCTGGTTTTTGCAGGAGAAATAACCATCAGGTTGAACTAAAACAATCAATCAAAACCTCTCTATCGAGTCATTTGAATAGGCTGTTAAACGTAGATGTAATGATCAGAACTCTATGTATTTCTTAAGCAGTGGGTACAGAGAGGAATGGAAAAGACACAGAGGGTTTCAACAGATTTGTTCAGAGTCTCTGTTCCTCATTTGAAGCTCATGTCTTTTGTCTTCCTGTTGTCAGGTTGGCCAACGTGTCCTGAGGTCTTTGATATCTTTCCTTATGTCAATGCTGTGTTTGTGTCTTTGTCGGCACAGTAGGACATCCCATGCTCCTGTGTTTAATAACCTGAAGGAGCTGCTTAACAAGTCCATCTGGCCAAAAAGGCACATACCATGTAACATATATCCAAAGCTCCTTACAGAGTGTATGCGTTTTTGATCTAGTGGCTCCAGTGGGAAACACCATCCTTTTTTAAGTGCTGTCTTCTACCCATGTTTAGAGAGAAACCACTAAACCCAGAGCTGTTGTCTGCCCAGCTCCCCCTCTAGGATCAGTTTAGTTTATTTGTTTATAGTGTTGTCACAGTCCCCATTGATCAACTGTCACAAAAAACAGTAAATGGGGCAGCTTTAGCCAACATTGCTATTTTCCAGCTGTTGTCTCCGGCCAGATGATAACAGATAGGGCTGTGCAATTAATCGTATTTTAATCGCAATTACGATTTTGGCCTGCCACAATTACGAAAACAACATAATTGAAAAAAACGATTATTTTGCTTTGCTAGGTTGTGACAGTGCAACATATTTGACCTCATTAATTTTGGTCTCATTTATTTGTATTTATCACATTTATATATGTTTAGTAGCTTGGGGAAGTGCGCTCCAAAATATTTGTTGATCTTGTTTATTGGTATTTATTATTTTGATATTATTTATATATGTATCATTTATTTAATTAATTTTTGTATTGGTTTTTCAGTTGAATTATACGTTCAGGGTAATCAACAGTTTAGTTGTAAAGAAAGGATGAAAGACAAGTAGATAGAGGCGAAAGGATAAAAGACGTGTGAACACCCAAATCAACAACAAATGACCGGATTGGCCCAAATGGACCAATCCGCGGAGCACCTCACACACCAGGATCCCTTGGCTAACTAACAGGGAGTCCCCATTGACTTGCATAGAGCTCCCTGAACGCTGGTAACAGACGAGTTGGGATCGCGGAGAAATGCTCTCTCCGCAGACCCATTCTCACAGCGTTTATAAACCTTTTTCTTTCTCAATATCAAGCCACACTTATTGTTTTTACTTCGGCTGTGAGTGTTTGTGTGTGCTCAGGATGAGTTTAGCTTGTTCTCGCTGGATCGCTGACCCGGAAACCTGTCCGCTCCTCGCAGCAGCGGCGAGCAGCAACGAGCCTCGCAACGTCCCGACCAATCAGAGCACACTGGGCTCACAGGGAGAGGGGGGGCAGGAGCTCCAACAAGCCGTTTAGGACAGAGAGTGAATACACATACTATACAGAGATGCTGTATGAGAAACCAATGTGAGTTTGGACAATATAAATCTATTCTAGTAGACCTCAACAATGGAAATATGATCAGTAGAAATGGCCATGACATGGGACCTTTAATACAGCTTCACCATTGTTTGGTTTCCATGGTAGCGCGTCTCTTTAGTAGCGCGCGCAACTGAAAGTCTGAGAGGGTGAGGCAGATAGTGACAGAAAACAACAAGAATCGACAACTCGACCCTCTGCTCACTCCTGTCCTGTAAAATACAGGTCCAGCCCACGCATGCTTCATCAAGGATGGTGCTACAGGCCGCAACTACAATAAGCATGTTAATCTAACAGCTCCGGCAATCCACTAGAACCCCCCCACCCCACGGTGGTTTTGAAATGCTCCCGATTTCTGAGGTCTCAATGTTGGCAAGTAACATGTAACGCACATGCCATATCCAACACAGACGAGTGTGTGCAGGTGTAGTCCTCAGTGAACCATGTTTTTAAGTGAGCTGTAAAGGTGGTATGTATGTCTTTGATTTGAGTGGGAAGAGAGACTTACACTGGTGTGCATGATGCAAACCACTAGCCCACACAGTTAGTTGTATTGTTTGATCTCCACACATGAAGCAGCTCCTTGTTAACAGTGATGGAGTATTTTTGTAGGCTGATCCAAAAGTACGCATGGAAAGGCTTCCCTCTACAAAAAGCCAAGGGGATTTTTCCATTGGATTTAGAAATATAAGTATATGGTACTTTCACATTTTGTTCAGCAGGATAATCTCCCCACATATTAACAGTTTTTATGTTTTTTTTTTTTTAAAGCATAAATGCAATCGGCAGAAGTAAAATGCTAACATTAGGCTATAAATGAGCTACATCACGGTCACATGACTTGATGTCACCAGCGCTAAGCTAAAGGCGGCTAATGTTCGGCGTTAGGTAGTTAATTTAGTGACTTGTTCGCAAGCAAATCAAACATTTTGAATCATAAAGTTGCAATTGATGGTAAAGTGTGAACTCGATACAACAAATCCATGTTTTTGTCCTCACCTCCAGAGACTTCATTTTTTTAATGGTTATTTCATTTGTTGTTATTTTGTAAGAAGGGGCAGGTAAAATAAGATGTTCTTCTCCCTGCTCCTTTTCACCATGCGCTATAAAAAAACAACCAGTATAAGTGTACATGTTTTGTTTTAAAATAACTGCTATGTGTGGAATAAACAAATAAACAAATAAATCAGAGAGAAGTACTCGTTGTAGCATCTCTTCCTCTCCACCGATCACTCTGATACTCCTAGCTTAAAGAAAAGAGAAATCCTACCTTTACTTCTCATACAGAAACCCTCATCAAATGATTCCCACATGTCTGACTTCAAGTAGTGACTCTTAAATTAAATGACACAAAAAATGTAAATCCAAACTTGGCAGAAACAGCCTGTTCTCTCGCTGTGTGTGACCTGCGAGGTGTATCACACATTAGCTTCACTAACTACACTCCTGGCCTTCACAACCTCAAACTCAAAGCTCAATTATTCAAATGTAGCTGCTCGTTGGCAGCGCGCTCAGCCTCCTGGCCGGCTGCAGTCTGCTTCTCTTTGCATCGTGGCTTTTGTCTGCCTGATTTCCCCCGGGCTCCGGATCCTGGCTGCAGGATTGAGAGCCATCGAACAGAATTAAGAGGAGACAATAAGTGTGTGTGTGTGTGTGTGTTGTGTGTGTGTGTTGTGTGTGTGTGTGTGTGTGTGTGTGTGTGTGTGTGTGTGTGTGTGTGTGTGTGTGTGTGTGTGTGTGTGTGTGTGTGTGTGTGTGTGTGTGTGTGTGTGTGTGTGTGTGTGTGTGTGTGTGTTGTGTGTGTGGTGTGTGTGTGTGTGTGTGTGTGTGTGTGTGTGTGTGTTGTGTGTGTGTGTGTGTGTGTGTGTGTGTGTGTGTGTGTGTGTGTGTGTGTGTGTGTGTGTGTGTGTGTGTGTGTGTGTGTGTGTGTGTGTGTGTGTGTGTGTGTGTGTGTGTGTGTGTGTGTGTGTGTGTGTGTGTGTGTGTGTGTGTGTGTGTGTGTGTGTGTCGGTGGATGTGTGAATTCTTACAGTTGGGCAAGAGCATGCTTACATTCTGTGTGTGTGTGTGTGTGTGTGTGGTGTGTGGTGTGTGTGTGTGTGTGTGTGTGTGGTGTGTGTGTGGGTGTGTGGTGTGTGTGGTGTGTGTGTGTGTGTGGTGTGGTGTGTGTGGTGTGTGTGTGTGTGTGTGGTGTGTGTGTGTGTGTGTGTGTGTGTGTGTGTGTGTGTGTGTGTGTGTGTGTGTGTGTGTGTGTGTGTGTGTGTGTGTGTGTGTGTGTGTGTGTGTGTGTGTGTGTGTGTGTGTGTGTGTGTGTGTGTGTGTGGTGTGTTTTTGAAGGGAAGCCAAAGCCCCCACAACAAGCAGAGGCCTCTCCTCCGGCTCCATGCAGCCTTCAGTGTCCGTCACTCCAGCTGGCAGCCGATTCATACCGAGGCCAAACACTCCAACACCCACAGGCAGGCCAACAGGGGCTCTTTGTGATGCCAGAGAGTGTGTGTGTGTGTGTGTGTACTTATCAGCTACTGCGACAGTTGTTCAGCTCATGATTGACTGCAAATGTTGTTAATCTTCAGCCTTAGCTGCATCCAGAGGGCTTCTATCAGTGTTTTAGCGTTGGTTAAGGCTCGGCTTACATTATATCAGCGGCTTAGAGTTTGGACGGCTCTAAGTGCATATTATTTTCAGAGTACCAAACTGTAGACTTTTGATATCAGTATTTAATGATAAATAAGAGCGAGAAATTGTTTTGTAGTTGTTTTTTAAAGCCCCTGTCACACTGTCCCGAAATTGACACCAGATGGACACGATAAAGGAAATGTTCAAATTCGGCTCTGATCGTAACAACATCGGGCCATTCGTGAGGGCATCTTAAGCCATGGTATGACCGCCGGTGGAGTTTCTCAGGCTCCGGCAGCAACTTCGTGAGCGGTGGCAAAATCTTTGGCATGCCAAACAATTGCCGAAGGACCTTGCGAAGGTTCATTTTCGTGTTGAATTTGTGTGTCCATGTTGCCCTTCGTAAGGCCATCGTGAGGGCATCTTGTCAAATCGTGTCATCTTCGTCTGATCATCGGTGCCATCGGGCATTTTTCGCCTCACGAAGACGATACGAAGGAAACAAGAAGCTGCCCGATTGTCTTAGGAAGGCAACACGACTACGTGAAGCCCTCGCAATGCCGTCGTGTAGCCATCGTATTGTAGTACAATTTGTGTTCTGTGAAACTGAAAAGGATATTACATTGTTTTTGTTACTTTCGTTGCAGTTGTATGTCTTAAATGTAATTTAGGTTAACTTCCTGTTTTATTTAGATGCTTTTATTTTGAAGGCGAGTTCATGCTGTTGACAGGAAATTGTTGTTGCTATGGAAACAACATGACGGAGATAAGTAATATCTTCTAATCTACATATAAAGACGTAGAAAGTAAAGAATAAAGTGTATGTTTAAATGTTAGCACCCCCCCGAAGAGGCACAAGCTCTTACGTTGAGTCTGGATACATTCTAAATCATCAGTAAAGTCTACGACCATATCTTCGTGTGTGGTTCGGGTGCCATCGTGTGGCCTTCTGTAGGCATCGTACTTGCTTCGACTGTTGCTTGGCTGTTGACCAACTTCGGGGCCATCTTTGTGCGAAATTCACAATTCCATATTCGTGTGTCCATCTGGTGTACATTTCGGGACAGTGTGACGCGGGCTTTAAAGATACCCATCCATTCTCTTCGAGCTAAAGAGGCTTTTTAGGATTTCCCTTTCCTGTGTTCTACAGGTTTGTGTGCATGTAAATGGGCTTCAAAGGCTTAAATCCCTGTGTTCTCCATTGGACTCCGTTGTTAACTTCCTGAACATATGCTCCTAGGATGGGTTAAATGCAGAGGCCAAATGTCACTGTGTGTAGGGCTGCTCGATTATGGCAAAAATCATAATCTCGATTATTTGTGTCAATAATTGAGATCACGATTATTAAAAACGATTATCCATTTACTTTGAAAACATCAATTTATTGAAAAAAAAATGTGTAGTATGTTTTTAACAGTTGATTACCCTGAACTTTAAGTATAATTCAATTGAAAAACCAATAAAAAAAATTATACTTTTCTTGATTGGTTTTTCCAAGTTTTATTTCGATTATGTTGTTTTCATAATAGTTGCAAGCCAAAATTGTAATTGCGATTCAAATACGATTAATTGAGCAGCCCTAACTGTGTGTGCTGTGTGCTCTGCATGTGTGACCATTAAAGAGGGTTTCATCCCTCCGATTCTATCTATCTATCTATCTATCTATCTATCTATCTATCTAGTGACATCAGTATGTAACATTCACGCTTCTATTGGCTAGCGCATTGTACGTGACCAATCACAACAGAGCCGGCCAGGCAGGTTTGAACATTAAAGCATGGAGACACGTCACAGCAGAGACACTACATACTGATATACACCTTTTGTCTTGCAGCCATTGAAATATAGAACATAATGGGACACTAATCAGTATTTGGCCCCAGTCATTATGTATTACAAGCTTCTCATCAAGCAACATGTCATTAGTTTAAAGGTGGGGTAGGTAAGTTTGAGAAACCGGCTCGAGATACACTTTTTGTTATATTCCATGGAATGCTCTTAACATCCCGATAGCAATGAATATCTTAAGTGCTTTGACAAAAAATCCATAAAAAAATGTCATCTGTGGAAGCCGTGGTACTGTAAAAAGCACGACCAATCATCTGAGCCGGCCCGGCTAAAATAACTGGATGGCCTACCTGCCTGTCAGCCTTCCATCTGTGCACAAACTTATCTCGTGCCCTCATTGGTCATGTGCGCGTTCGTGTGTGTTGGAGGAGGGGCTCTGTAAGGAAGTGGCAGATTTTCTCCGGTTGTGTATTTTCAAATTCTACGCACTCGAGCTGGTTTCTCCAAAATTACCTACCCCACCTTTAAGTGATTTAAAAAGACAAACTATGACTCAGGATCCCACACATCAGAAAATAGGAAGGCTGTGTATGATACTATATGTACGGTTGTGGTTGTAGAAGATGATTAATAAAACCAGAGCGACTGGTTTGGTGTGAATCACTTATGATGATGGTGGGATGGTGGAAAACAGTTGCTGTTAAACAGGTTTCAGTGGGAGTGATGATGAAGACACTCATGGTGAATCACTACAGATCACTTCCCTGCTTCTGATGCTGCCTGTCTTTTGGAGCCAGACGTAGATATGAGATATATAAGGTAAAATGGTAATTTATTTAATTATGGATAACATGTTTTTAGAGCTGGAATGATGAATCGGCCAACTGGTAGAAACTAATTGGCAATTTGTTTTTAAATAATACATTAATTGTTTTGAGTCAAAAGTAAATTCTGCTTCTCAGTTGTGGATATTTGGCGTTTTTCTTCTACAAATGTGTCGATTAAGTTCTAACTGGTTTTGGGACTTTTGGACGTTACATTTGAAGAAGTCTTCTTGGACTTTTATTACTACTGTCAGATATTGTATAGACCAAATGATTAGGCAATTGGTCAAGAAAAAAACAACAGCACCAGATTTTTTATTGTGACTCAAATGTTACTTGCAGCCCTGGTGTGATGTATTTCTGTAGATGCTTTCAAATAGACTTCAATCCCTTGATTATCTCTCTGTCTATTTTATAACTGTTTCAGTATCAGCAATAGCTCTTTAAACATTTAAATATATATTATACTGCACCCCTCTACCAGTATTTTGCAGTACTTTGGTCTATGTGGGAAATTATCTCTGTACTTCTGGCACCAAGATGAATATCTGACATTTAGCTTAAAACCTATAGCATGTAACAGAAAGCAGACAAGAGCAATAAACACAGAAAACCCCTCTTAAATGTTTACTATCACCTAATTATGTTTAAAGTCTTGGGTTAATACCTGCTAAGTGGAGTAGATAAATCCCCCACATGGGCAGGTACAACCCTGTTTGTTCATGTATGACCCTAGATCAGGGGTGGAGAACCTTTTTCCTCTCAAGGGCCATTTCAATTTATTCAACATCCTCCGAGGGCCGTACAAATTATTGACCTCTGCTTAAAAATAGTAAAATCACAGCCCATTCATTTCTTCTTTCTTTCATGCTGTGCAAAGAAAAAGCAACCTCTTAATCCAGATATCTTACCATGACTCGCGCATGCACGTGCACGGTGTGGCATGACCACCAAAACAGAAAGATATGGACACAAGATGTGTGCAAATGTATTTAGTTTCCTATCCATGTGGACATGATTTAAGTGGGGGGGGGGGGACCTAACCTCCTCTAGGGGGGTCCGGGGGGCATGCTCCCCCGGGAAGATTTAAAAAAAATGTTGAGGTTAAAAGCATCAATCTGGTGCACTTTGAGAGCAACATTAAGAGATCTATGGACACACCTCTCAACATCCATATGAAACATAACTGTAAGCAGATTTTCTTTATCAATCAATCAATCACATTTATTTATAAAGCACATTTAAAAACAACCCACGTTGACCAACGTGCTTATGGATATTTTACAAATCACTCCCCCTTTAAACTGTATTCTTGTTTATTAATAACAACTTTGTGACAGAGCCATCACTGTAGACATGTTCTGCTGTCCCTCTCTCCCCTCCTGCTTTCACTCAGGCTGGTGCCCCACGAGGACGAAAACGGGTTGTATCCACATATTTCTCTTGCGTATTGCCCTTTTTGCCACACGAGGCCGTAACTAAACGATAGAAACGGACCCCGTAAACGATAACGGGTCCAACGGTGGATAGATCTGGGAACGGAGCGCTCTGGGGGGTCCAACGGCTCCGTGTGATCGCCTCTATACGATCATTTTGTGATAATGATGACGCAATAGCCCTGCCTCCCCCCACCTCTGCTGCTCACCCCCGCAAAAGTAAACTGCACACTGAATTCAGATTATTTATCTTTATCTCGATATGGACATAAACGCGAGTGAAGTCTAATCTGACAGGACGGAGACACGCAGCTCCACGCAGCTCCTGTGTGTGCTGCATCACAGCGGGAGGAGCAAAACGCACACTTCAAGTCAGATCATCTCAAACTACCTAAACTAGTTATAAATATGTTTATTTTTTACTGTCGGCCGGGTCACTCATTACTGGATCAGCTGCTGCATGAGACAGACACTGACGCTGTCAGAAGAGAGGAAAAAGAGAGGACAGGCTCCGTGTATTTTATGATTATATATAGTCGTTATTCATTTGTTTTAAAGCTTAATAAATAACAAAGAAGACCTTTGAC
Organism: Trematomus bernacchii; assembly: GCF_902827165.1. Taxonomy (NCBI): domain Eukaryota; kingdom Metazoa; phylum Chordata; class Actinopteri; order Perciformes; family Nototheniidae; genus Trematomus; species Trematomus bernacchii. The sequence goes on from NW_022987600.1 coordinate 119,579, forward strand.
CGGCACTTTTATAATTTTGTCCGGAAGATTTAAACTTTTACACACGTTGACCGGCGAAAAACTCTGCCCGGTTCCCTCGGCCCCCACCACGGTGAATAAACAGAAGGGCAACCATGCTTCTTCGCTGCTTTTTCTGGAGGAAGTTACTACACTAGTTTGTACTTGTTTAACTTTTGTCTAGTTTCTGAACAGATATGAGGAGCTGTGAGGTCTGAGTGCTAACAGCTAACGGCTGTGTTGTTTTCCTGGGGTTCTCATTGAAGATGACGTCACGGCTCCGCCTACACTGCGTTACTATAGTTACTACCCCAGTTCCTAAACTGTAATGGAAATGCGCCATAAAGTGAGCCAGTCCTAACGAGGCCAAGCCATACCGAGCGAGGCCGTGTAGTGGAAATGCGCCATAATTGACACCCAAAGAGCCTGAGGACCAGCAAAGACTGACATCACAGGCCCAGAGTGAAAATAAACATTATTTCCCTTTTCGGCAGTCGGTGAGTCCCTTCTTGCTTCTGGAGTTTTTCCCTCAACTGGCAGTGTTCTCGTTTGAACTGGATTACCTTTTTTTGTGAAGTGACTTTGGACTTATTATTTTTGCTTTCGTTTGGATTATTCAGCCTCACCAAGAGGACTGCATTTTAAGTTGGACATTGCCTGAGATTGACTCCAGATATAATTTGCGTTTGTACTTGTGTTGGAGGTGGTGAATGGGTTTGGGCTAATTAAACTGTCTTTGTGATGCCATACTGACTCTGTCTAGGATTTGGTTTGGGGGGGGGGGTCTTTATTATTTAGAGGACACATTTCATTTTCAGCCACTCTTTTCCTGGTCAAATCACCACTGTAGCTCCCGACCTTTTTTCAATGGTAACTAGGCTTAAAATATAAGCTGATTGTTACAACTTTTCTTTACTGTCATTTAGTATTTTTTTTTATACCTGTTTTTCATTTATTCTCAATTTCTTTTACAACGATAATGATCATATAAAGGTGTGCCTTTACCTCACTGAGCTGAGGTTATTTGAGCCTCTCAGTCTGTCAGGAGAGAGCTCTCTTCCACCTGGTTGCAGAAAAAGCTCCTTATATTCGTTAGCATAGCTAGCTAACCATATGCTAAGAATCCTCGGTACCGCTCAAACAAAATACGCTAGTGCCACACACACACACACACACACACACACACACACACACACACATACACACACACACACACACACACACACACACACCACACACACACACACACACACACAGAGAGAGCCAAGCTTGAATAACACATAAAGACCCAGAAGTAGTTACTGTAATGTAGCATACATTTTACTGTATTTTTTGCGTGTGTATATAAATGACCTCGAGGGCTGTATCAAATGGTCTCGCGGGCCGGAGGTTCCCCACCCCTGCCCTAGATGATAAAACCAATTTAAAAATGTGTAAATAAGCCCCTGTAGAGCGATAACATCATTTTAAGAAGACAACAGAAGCTTTTGCCTTTTCTTTAGAAAGCATATTTACATGGTTACACGCTCTGCAAGCTATACCATTGACCTTTTCCTATTTCCAGGAGAGTTTCACTGCAGTAAAGTCATACGCTGGTTTCCTAATATATGCTTTATTAAATAGTTGTTGCCTTTATTAGACCGCTGACAGTTGATACATGCAGGAAATGAGGGCTTATTAACAGAGACAGTTTAATGGCATGTGTCTAAAACCATTTGACTGTCAGGATGTCTCTAATATCTTAGTATCTGTGAGAGTAGCCTTGTGTTTCAGTGGGTGCAGACTGCCTCTTTAATGCAGTTTACCCTCTCTCTGTCCTCAGGTGACCTGGTTGCAGCAGCCGCTCTGAACTCAGCTCAACTCACAGGCTGCTTTGCTTTCATGCAACACCTTTTACATATATTTATTTGCCTTCTGTTTTCTTTCTAGTTGTCCAGCAGTGGTTAAAGATCTCTATAACACCATATCTGCTGCAAAAGACAGAATCTGAACATATATTTTCCATAAGCAAAGATCTGAATTTCTGATGTATTTATTTATTTTCGATGCTGCCCAAATACCAAAGAAATCAGAGCTCAAAGTAGACATTGTTACATTTTAATATTTGCTTTATTTAAATGTAAACTTACAGTACAAAATCCAAGTTGACTCACAAGAATACAGCGCAAATATGTGGACAATTTGTCTCCTAATGGGTCTAATCTACTGTTTCTGATTGTTTGTGGTGATATTTAAAAGGAACTAGTCATTCAAATTATGCATTTTAATTTGACATTTAACGAAGTGTGTGTGTGTGTGTGTGTGTGTGTGTGTGTGTGTGTGTGTGTGTGTGTGTGTGGTGTGTGTGTGTGGTGTGTGTGTGTGTGTGTGTGTGTGTGTGTGTGTGTGTGTGTGTGTGTGTGTGTGTGTGTGTGTGTGTGTGTGGTGTGTGTGTGTGTGTGTGGTGTGTGTGTGTGTGTGTGTGTGTGTGTGTGTGTGTGTTGTTTGTGTGTGTGTGGTGTTGTGTGGTGTGTGTGGTTGTGTGTGTGTTGGTGTGTGTGGTGTGTGTGTGTGTGTGTGTTGTGGCTTCTGACATACCGGTATTTGCTAAAAGCCATTGTGTTCATATATTCTGTCACTGTGATACAACTTTAGAACCTTGGGCTTGTTTGGCATTACAAAACTTTACAGATTTGGTCTAAAGCCTCTTACACACCAAGCCGATTTTCGGCGTCGATAGATGTCGGGCCGTCGATGAGCGTCGTGTCGCCCTACTCAGATTGGTGTGTCTTGGTGTGTACGGCACCGTCGTGTCTTTTCGGCCGACACCTTCCACCGCCGATTGGACATGTTGAATCGGGAGGCTGTCGGCCAAAGAAATCACTCTGATTGGCTGTTCAGCTTAGCGAAGCAGTGCATGAGAAGCGAAACGGAAGTGAGGGACCCAAACAAACTATTAAGAAGGCAAATCTGAGATTTCATTTAACTCCAGCTCTCGACACAGGTTCAGGAAAGCCCCATGAGCTTCTCGCTGTAGAGTGAAAATGGAACGCACACGCTATTTGTTGTTTGTTTATATCACGCAGTCTGTTCTTCTTCTCTCGGTTATCACACAGTCTGTCTTCCGGTTGTTGCCTCTTTTGAATGACGAATACACACTACCGCCACCTGCTGGTAAGGAGAGTTATTGCCACTCACGCATCAGCAGTTCGTACGTGCAACTTGGCCGTCGGCTGAAGTCTTAGCGGTGTGTTCCAGTGCGACACATGGCCAAGACATGAGACAAAAATCTGTAGAAAATGGCCCTCCAATTTACGCCTGTGGCCCGATTTTGTTGTTGTTTGCTTGTCTGATGCTATTGCAAGATGTCATGGAGGTTATTTCTGTTAATTCTTCAGATTAATACATTTTTAAGCCCAAAAACATTTTATTAAGTTGATCTAACCATTTGCTAGTATCCCCACAAGGCAAAACATGACGCAAGGGAGTCCAATCAGGAGCTGGTTTTGTTTATTTAGAGAGATTTGTAATTATCAAATGACCGTTTCTTGCTTGTTTTATTCTTGCTTTTTTCACTTATGTTGATCTGGCAGCTGCCCTTTGTACACGTTGAGCTTTTCAAGCACAAGCAACAGAATGACAGCAGACGTCAACATCTGTCTCCTCATCCTCTCACCCTTCATCATCTCGGGGTTGTTTCCCGCTGTTAGTGCAGACAGTTTTTGTTCCCACACCTGTCAGGGCAGACCAACAGGAAGAGGAAACCCTCCTCAGTCTCCTCGGTGTGAACATGACCTCAAATCAACCCCAACACGGCACAAAATGAAACGGAGGCGTCACGCCAGAAAACATCTGTGTGAAGCCCAGCAACTAACAGGCAGCAGGAGTGTGTGTGTGTGTGTTGTGTGTGTGTGTGTGTGTGTGTGTGTGTGTGTGTGTGTGTGTGTGTGTGTGTGTGTGTGTGTGTGTGTGTGTGTGTGTGTGTGTGTGTGTGGTGTGTGTGTGTGTGTGTGTGTGTGTGTGTGTGTGTGTGTGTGTGTGTGTGTGTGTGTGTGTGTGTGTGTGTGTGTGTGTGTGTGTGTGTGTGTGTGTGTGTGTGTGTGTGTGTGTGTGTGTGTGTGTGTGTGTGTGTGTCTTTAGCAGTACTGTGTGTGTGTGTCCTCAGCAGTAAAGTATGTGTGTGTGTGTGTTTGTGTCCTCAGCATTACAGTGTGTGTCCTCAAAAGTACAGAGTGTGCATCCTTTACAGTACAGTGTGTGTGTGTTTGTCCGCAGCAGTACAGAGTGTGTGTGTTCTCAGCAGTAAAGTGACTGTGTCCTCAGCAATACAGAGTGAGTGTGTCCTCAGCAGTACAGAGTGAGTGTGTTTGTCCGCAGCAGTACAGAGTGTGTGTGTCCTCAGCAGTACAGTGACTGTGTCCTCAGCAATACAGAGTGAGTGTGTCCTCAGCAGTACAGAGTGAGTGTGTTTGTCCGCAGCAGTACAGAGTGTGTGTGTCCTCAGCAGTACAGTGACTGTGTCCTCAGCAATACAGAGTGAGTGTGTCCTCAGCAGTACAGAGTGAGTGTGTTTGTCCTAAGCAGTACAGAGTGAGTGTGCTTGTGTCCTCAGCATTACAGTGTGTGTGTCCTCAAAAGTACAGAGTGTGCGTCCTTTACAGTACAGTGTGTGTGTCCGTGTGTGTCCTCAGCAGTACAGAGTGTGTGTGTGTCCTCAGCAGTACAGAGTGAGTGTGTGTGTCCTCAGCAGAACAGTGTGTGTCCTCATTAGTACAGAGAAGGGATGCTCCGATCGCCAATTTTGGGGGCGATCGCCGGAATCAGTATCGGCCGATCCGATCGAGTGGGCGGGGCCTATGGGGATCTTCCATTTAAAGTGATGTTTAAAACTCAGTTAATGGGGCTCATTCACTGAGCTTCCACAAACAACAACCAACCAACCAACATAATTATTACATTCAAATGAAGTGAAGTACATTATTCAAGTTTACATTAACTTTGGATAATAACACGGGAGAAATGAGCGGAAGCGCTCTCTTTTCCTCTCCCCCTCTCTCCCTCTCTCCCTCTCTCTCCCCCTCTCTCCCTCTCCTGACAGCCCGTGAGTATCGTCTCATGCAGCTCGCTGATCCAGTAATGAGCGACCCGACAGTGAAGAATAAATATATTTATAACTAGTTTAGCTTGTTCCAGAGGTAGATAAAATGGCTCAGTGCGTTAGGTCTAACTCTTAATGTGTGTTCTGCTCCGCTCACCGGTCCGTCACAGCGGGCGGAGCAGCAGGATTTCTGCTTCACACACACGCTGCATACCGCTATTTTGCTGTCTTTTTCGGACACCTTAAAATACTGCCAGACTGGTGAAGCCATTTTGGTGAGCTTGTTTTGCCACGCACAGAGAAAAGTGTCATGTATTTTACGTCATAGTTTTGCGAGAGCACCGATCGATCGGCAGAGAGTGAGTATCGGCCGATATCGATCGGCGGCCGATCGATCGGAGCATCCCTAGTACAGAGTGAGTGTGTGTGTCCTCAGCAGTACAGTGTGTGTGTGTCCTCAGCAGTACAGAGTGAGTGTGTTTGTTCTCAGCAGTACAGAGTGAGTGTGTTTGTTCTCAGCAGTACAGAGTGAGTGTGTGTGTCCTCAGCAGTACAGTGTGTGTGTGTCCTCAGCAGAACAGTGACTGTGTCCTTAGCAGTACTGTGTGTGTGTGTGTTTCCTCAGCAGTACAGTGTGTGTGTGCTTGTGTCCTCAGCAGTACAGAGTGTGTGTGTTTGTCCTCAGCACTACAGAGTGTGTGTCCTCAGCAGAACAGTGACTGTGTCCTCAGCAGTACAGTGACTGTGTCCTCAGCAGTACAGTGACTGTGTCCTCAGCAGTACTGTGTGTGTGTGTGTGTGTGTGTGTCCTCAGCAGTACAGTGACTGTGTCCTCAGCAGTACTGTGTGTGTGTGTTTCCTCAGCAGTACAGTGTGTGTGTTTGTGTGTGTGTCCTCATCAGACCTCGCCACATTTCATCTCTATCGACTAACTGGGCTAATTTCACGGTCTGATGAGCAGACAGAGGCAGGCTGGTAGACTCTGTGTGTGTGTGTGTTAGTTTGGAGGATGAGACAGTGGTAGGTGTTCTCCTTGCTCTTCCCCCTCTGTGAGTGGTCGGACTCCAACAATTACATCATGAATCACACACGTGGTGGCAGCACGAGTCAAGGCTGAAGTGTCTGCCCTCTGTGGAGGACAGAAACACTGTGTTCAGTATTTAACTTTTGCTTTGAATACATGAGATCATCTTCTTGTGTTCTCTCTTTCATAGCTTGGCATTTTCCTCCTGAGTCAAACAGTGGGGGTGGTTCAGTGCAGGATGTATTCCTTTGAGCTTCTATGGCCGTTTGACTCTTGGTAGGTTTATTTTTTGTTCAAAGTTATTTTAATAAAGCAAAAAGTCCCATGTGTTTGGAAATCATTGATCTCTTTTTAGCTGGGAGTTAAATGAGAGGACTAAGTTTGGAAATGACTGGAAACAGCTTTGATAAATGTAACAACGTCTGCCTCTAAAGCTCACAAATGAACTCCCTATTTCTTCTGTATTTAATGTGCAAAAAATGTGATATGTCATAACTGCAATTTGGTATTTTATTGGGGTTTTATGTTGCAAACTAAATATTTTGTTTCAGCTCTTGTGCTGCCCAAGGCCAAGAAACAGCTCAGTGCATGACCCTTATGAAACAAACCTATGGACGTTTTTTGTTAATGTGCACGTTTGTACAGAGCCAGTCCAGTTTTTGGTCTGATTTAGGCTAATCAACTACTTGTGGCAGTGCTGGGCATCGTCTAACAAATGTACGATATTAGTACACCACTACCAGTACCCTGAAAGTTATACCACTACCAATAGAACTAGGGATGTCCCGATCACCTTTTTTTGCTCCCGATCCGATTCCGATCATTTGATTTTGACAATCTGCCGATACCGATTTTTCCCGATCCGATCTTTATGCAATGCATTAAGAGAAAAAAAAGGAGAAAAGCATTCAAGTTGTCCCTTAAACCCCACGTTCTCCACCACAGATAACGGCTGGTCATCCAACGCGATGAATTCAGCTATCTTGGCTGTTATTTTTTTGGCCTTTTCACTGTTCTGGGGCAGTTTCTCTTTCCTTTTAAAAGTCTCTGAAAGTGTCGGTTGTTTCAGTGCCGTTACCTGAGTGGCCGCTGTGTACTCGTCGTGTTGTTGTTGGTGTTTGTTTCTCAGGTGGCGTATTAGATTGGTCGTGTTGAACGTAGCTCTGTTCTTTCCAGCACGCGGAACCTCCGCCTTGCAAACATTGCATCTGGCTGTTACACTGCCTTCGCTTTCAATTTTATAATACTTCCAAACTCCTGACATTTTCTCTGTCCCGACCCCCGAGGCACCAGCTGAACGTAGCCTCTCGTTAGCTTACTGCTACTATTAGACACTGCCCACTCTGTTGCCAGATTTGAGAGAAATAAGCAACCAGGTCTATGAAAACAAGCCCAAAAGAAGCTACACATACATGATGTTGTGTCATTTTAAACCAAAACTAAGGCCTCAGGATGACTTTAAGACGTGAACATGGTCATTTTTGTTTTGTAACATTAAATAAAATAATAAAAATATTTTATTAAAAAAAAAAAAAAAAAAATCCCGATCCCCGATTTTTTTCTCTCGATTCCGATCTTTTGAAAATCACGTGATCGGCTCCGATCCCCGATCACGTGATCGGATCGGGACATCTCTAAATAGAACACTTAATTTGATGGCCTTAACTATATTATACTTCATTTTCTACACATCATGTGAATAGAAACATTCAGTTGTGCCAAATGCCACCACCAACCCTCCTGTTTGTTTTGCTATGGAAGCACAGAGAGCGTTTGCAGTGATTGGCTGCAAGGAAAAGTATACAATTGTCTTTTTTTGGGTACAGAAAACGACGAAAGTATGAATGGTTTTGTCTAGAGGAGTTGAAACGGTTTGGTATTGGGCCAGTTTGCTTGGTTCATCAAAGAGTGCTGTTGAATTGATTTTTTCTTCTGGGGAACAACCAATGAATGTTTTTTTCTGAATTGTTGAACCCCGTCAATTCTGAACTGGTCAAAGTCAACTTTATTGTCAATCTTTCAGTTTGTGTGTACAGACAGAGAGATCGAAATACCGTATTCTTTCCGAAAAGTACTTTATCAATACTTTTGATATTGCTAAACCAGAATCTCTGATTTTAACAACACCATTGTGATTTGAGAATACATCTCCCTCTAACAGCTGTGTCTCTTTCTTTCTCTCTCTGTTCCAGGCTCCAATGAGAGTCTCTCCATGATGAGGAGCTAACACTGTCGGCCGCACAACCGCAGGAAGAGCCGGGCCGCTGCACCCCCCCCCAGCCGACGCATGGCGGTGTTAGGGGTGAGAAACACATGTTTTCCTCTTAATACGTGATGTAAATAACCCTGAGACCTTCTGCCGCTTACGGCCCGTCCACACAGCAGCGTTAAAAAAATCTTGGAGGTGGGCGTATCTGAAGCTTGGGGATTTTTTGCGAGCAAGGCGACCAACAACCAATCGCATGAATCTCCCGCCCCCGACATACGAAGCAAAAAAGTTTGAAGTAAACTGGATATAAACTCCCCAAACAGGCGAAAACCTACCACTGTCTCTGCCACCTCCCTCCATGCCTGGCTCCTCCGGTTTGTATCCCGGTAGGTAAATAGGGACTGGTCGTAAAGCACCGGGTGATTCCCTACCGCTAATTTCTCCTCCATTTTTTGGAATATGAGGAAATGACCTGCGGTATGTCTCTCCCAGCATACACGCGGTTTGATTGGCTAGCGCTTGAACTGTCAGATTTGCATACACGGGATTTGATTGGCTGACGCTTCCACCTCAGCTTCAAAAGTTGAACATTGCTCAACTTTGAATCCTGAAAATCCTGAAAATCTCCGCTCTGCTTCCCACAATGCAGTTCGGCGAAAAGTGAGGCAAAGTGACGTCACCCCATTCAAAGTGAATGGGCAGAAGCGTTTCAAGATTTTTTTAACGCTGCTGTGTGGACGGGCCGTTAGGGTCTTCTATGCCTTGAAAACTAAAGTTTGAGTAATACTGCCTTTAGTCAAGTCAAAAGTGAAAGTCAACTTTATTGCCAATCTTTTCAGTTTGTGTACACAGAGAGAGAGAGATCGAAATACCGTTTCCCACAATCCCGAATACAAAAACAAATATATATTAAAAACATGTGTATACCTATATATACACAATCAAAGACACATTTATACATATTCACACATTAAGACCTAAATAAAAGCACAACAATCAATGAATACAAAATAAAGTCACTTCAATATCTTTGGGGAATACATTGGTGCCTGCTGTTAGTCTGAGCTTTCAGTCAGAGTAGAAGTAGCCTAATAATAATAATAATAGATTACATTTTTATAGCGCCTTTCTACCCAAGACCGCTTTACATGGTGTAAGGACAGACAGACAAACAAGTAGGGCAAATAATAAAGTACAAATGAATAAATAGCAGTGGGAGTGGAAGCCTAGCGTACTAACATGTGACATTGAGACATTTTAATTAAGATAATAAAACAAATGTGTACATTTGAATATAAATATTTGTACATTTTAACTTTTTAAGAGCAATTATGTCCTCTTTTTTGTATTGATCTGGTGATTATTCTATCAAATAACACATTCATTGTTTGATTTAGAAAATGTTTTTTGCTTAAACATAACTTTAACACCCAAAAGTATTCAATACTTGATCATTAGAGACTTAAACGAGGCAAACATGATCAAGCTACACAGGTACAATTTGCCTTTAAGGATTACATAATTTTTTATTCTACTTGACCATTATTTCTCTAACTCTTGACGTACTGAGTTTATGAAAAATGTATAATATACGGGAATGCACTTCATCAATCCGACGTTTTCTCAGTCCTAAAAGGCTGTGATTGGAGCCTCTCGTCTGTCTGCAAAGCCAATCATTTATGGGATTATATGAGTTGTTTCCCATCTATCTCAGAGTTTGGAGACTCTTCCTCTCGCTCAGAACTACTGGAGCCTTTAATGATGGATATCAGCCGTCTGACTGTCAGACACAAGCAGACATTATCAGAGCAGCAGCCGGCTGTAATTTCACATCTAATGATTTTGTGCTGCGACTGCCTGCTGTTATAGTCTGCTGGTTAGTCAGAGCACTACAGGGCACGTTAACTCCACAAGAAACGAAACAAACATAGAAGCAGCTGTACATTTATCCATCTTCTAGTTAATGCAAGTTGTTTGAGGAGCTGGGAAGCTGTAACACAAATGCTGTGTCTCGGTTTGCGAACATCTGTCAGCTCAGAGATGGCAAAAGTACACACATCCTTTACTCAAGTAGAAGTACAGATACTCGTGTTTAAAAATACTCTGGTGAAAGTAGAAGTACTGACTAAACTTCTTTACTCAAGTCAAAGTAAAGAGGGCTTTGAAATGTACTTCAGTAAAAAGTACCCATAACTAGCAGCTGTTTTAAAGAGTACCTGACCTCCCTTTATATTAATAGAACAATAATGTCATTGTTAGCTAATGAATGTTTCCATGCTGAACAACGGCAACATGACAACGTTTTCATTGGTCCTTCTTCTTTAGAGAAGACCAGGAAATGATGGAGACACGGATCGTGTTCAAATCAATAGGCACGCAATGACTCTAAATAATAATGATCACGCCACCAAACACACATTCAAACTAAAGGAACCAGCCTGTTTGGGAAATGTAAGAAGTAGAAAGTACAGGTATTTGTGTTAAACATGTAAGAAGTAGAAAGTACAGGTATTTGTGTTCAAAATGTAAGAAGTAGAAAGTACAGGTATTTGGGTTCAACATGTAAGAAGTAGAAAGTACAGGTATTTGTGTTCAACATGTAAGAAGTAGAAAGTACAGGTATTTGGGTTCAACATGTAAGAAGTAGAAAGTACAGGTATTTGTGTTCAACATGTAAGAAGTAGAAAGTACAGGTATTTGTGTTCAACATGTAAGAAGTAGAAAGTACAGGTATTTGTGTTCAACATGTAAGAAGTAGAAAGTACAGGTATTTGTGTTCAAAATGTAAGAAGTAGAAAGTACAGGTATTTGGGTTCAACATGTAAGAAGTAGAAAGTACAGGTATTTGGGTTCAAAATGTAAGAAGTCAAAGTAAAAAGTCATCAGAAAAATAAGTTGTCGGAAAGTACTGATACCAGAAAAATGTACTTAAGTTCAGTAACGAAGTATTTGTACTCCACTACTTCCCACCTCTCTGTAAGCTAGTAACATAAAGGCGTCCCATTGTAAAGTCTGGTCAAATGCACTATACCATATGGTTCACTCATAACTATAATTGTATTAGTTTCAGGCTTAATCAGGTATAATATATTCTACACATTCATTTATTTGATGTGATACTGTATTCAGTTTTCTATGGGATTGATAACCCTATGAACTATATTATTCAGATTCAAACTATTATTGGGAAATATCACATTCACAAATCAAAATGGTCCGAATCAAAACCTGCTTTGATCGTTATGTTATCGAACTTATGCAGAGGTGACGAGAAGTACTCAGATCTTGTACTTAAGTAAAAGTAGAAGTACTCAGGTCTTGGACTTGAGTAAAAGTAGAAGTACCAGAGTGTAGGAATACTCTGTTTCAGTAAAAGTCCTGCATTCAAAATGTTCCTCAAGTAAAAGTAGAAAAGTATTCTCATCAAAATATAGTGAAAGTAGCGACAGTAAAAGTAGTGATTGTGCAGATTGGTCCATTTCAGAATAATATATATGATATGTTTTATAATGATTGATCATTAAAGTGTTCTCAAAGCTGGTAAAGGTGCAGCTAGTTTGAATGACTTTGTATACTGCAGGGTAGCTTGTGGATTTACTCCAGGTGGAACTAAAGTCTGATTTAACACTTGATTATATTTCACATCATTCATCCACATCTGTAAAGTAACTAAAGGTATTAAATACATGTAGTGGAGTCAAAGTACACCATTTACCTCTGAACTGTAGTGGAGTAGAAGTACTGAGTAGCATACAATGGAAATACTCAAGTAAAGTACAAGTACTTGAGTAAATGTACTAAGTTACTTCCCACCTCTGAACTTAAGGCACCTTACGGGACAACATGAAAAAGGAAAGACGTTTTATTTGATTTTCTAAAAGGACATGAATAAACTCCCCGGTGTACAAAAGTGTCTGTTCATATTGTTTTAGTGTTTTAAATAAAGACATAAAATAAAAAACGTATTGCACTCAACGACCACTTTGTAACGGAAGTTGCAGTTAGTCCAGTAACACAGCACTATGCTAATGAAAGCCACATTTCTGGGTCATTTTTTAAATATTTTAACAACACAACGTGGTTGAAATTCACATCATGTCCACGTGTTTACAGTGTACGACAAACAGTGTGCTAAGGGAAGTGATTACATTGAAACACAGCATGTGTTGGTTGATTGAACGGATTGAGAAAGCAGAAGATGTGAGGTAAACAGTAGGTAGGCTATACAAAAACACCAGATATGATGAATGTGAGTCTAGACACCACAGATATGTTTGATGTAAAAAGACTCGAGGAGATCTCCAGGAGTCGGAGCAGAAAAAAGACCAGTCGTCTCCTCAGGGTTTCTGTTCTCGGCTCAGACTGTGGAGCTGCTTCAGAAGAGAAATCCTCTTTAAGAAACTGCAGCTCTGACATTCTCTTTGAATTTCTTATTTTAGATTTATAGTTTATGGACAGAAATTCTCTGTATGTTCCACCTCATAAGAAAGTCTGTCCGTCATCGGCAATCATTTCAGAACATTACATTACATGTCATTTGTAAGATGCTTTTATCCAAAGCGACTTACATACATTCAGTACTGTGGACAATCCCCACAGGAGCAAAGTGTCTTGCCCAGGGACACAACGACATGCTGACTGCAGTGGGACTCGAACTTGGTACCCCCTGATTCGAAGTCCAGCACACTACCCACTGAGCCACAGCCACCCAACATGACAGCCATCCTAAAGTAATATGTACCTGCTATTGACAGGACTCAGTGTATTTGGGCATTTATACTGACCTGAGATCAACTTGGATAGAATAGAGAAGGTCCATATGTCTGGACGATAGACCAATGACACTCAAGGTTTTTTAAACTATCGTAAATAATGCAAAAATAATCACAACATATGTTTTTTACAGATAGAAGTATGTAGTGGTTATTTGAAATTATTTCCTCTGACTTACCTTTCAATTTCTTAGTTTTTAGAGCAACTGTATTCAGATAAAAGAGCAATATGTCTGTATTTGTATCTTTACGGCTGATGTTAGCTAAGCAGTGGTAAGGTTGTGTGTTGTTACACTTTTTGTTTCTTGGAGATAAAGCATATTAAACTACACACAACAACCAGATAAAAACACAGCATGTCAAGATCAATAAAGCCAATTACTCTGCTGCTCTAAGTCGGATTGAGCTTTACCTCTTGTGTCTTTTTACATTGTCATACAGAGAGGAGGGCACATTTTCTTTTTAGAGCTCACACACATTTATTTTTTTATCCTGCGAAGCCATGCTGCACGTTTGAAACTGTGAGCTCAAAGTTATGAGATACTTAGATTAAAAGCTAAACACTCGCTGTTGGCTGATTTTAGAGTGAGGACACTGCACCTGTAATACGTTTTAAAAGAGGTCTAATTGAAGGTATATCACTAGGTGGATTTTGGTCAGGTTTGACTACTAGTGAGTGTTTTAACGTAAAACCAGGAGCAGAAATAAGGAAACTAAATCTGCTGTGGATGGATGTTTCTGAGCTGACAGTGGATAGTGAAACCACAGTTAGTCATTCAGTTTCTCAACACACCTCAGCAGAGCAAATCACTGCTTTCACAATCATTTCCATTCACAACTTTTTAAAGCGTGAATCAGCAGCTGAGCTCCCTGTCGCTTAGGGCTGCACGATATTGGGAAAAACTGACATTGCGATATTTTCTTCCCCTGCGATATGAAAAAATACAGGAATTGAAGAAAATACTTTTTGTCCGCAAACCATTCTTTCTTGAACTTTAATGCTACACAATTGGTCTTTTTTTAACGATATTTAACCGGATGAAGGATTTTAGTCACGGACTTCTGGATCTTAAGTTATCAGAGCAACAAGCTGAGCTAGCTCGGTTATCCTGCTGTGATCTGATCAAGAATGATTGTGATTGGTGGTTAGCTGTGCATGCAGAGCCTGCATGTCACGCACTCAAGTACCCCTGACATGAGAGCCGCGCGAGTTTTCCTTTTGTAGCAAGCAGCAAAAATAATTGTAACATGACGTGTTTGAGTTCATTTGCCTACTTAATATTGCACGTCCTAAAACAAATTAAATTTAAAAAAAATTAAAAAATCGCACGTCTTGCGATGTGAATATCGCGCATGCACAAAACGCGATTATTGTCACGACACGATATATCGTGCATCCCTACTGTCGCTGCCTGTCTGATATCTGATGAGACCCTGCAGATACATGTTGAACTAAACCCAGAGTATTGCAGCTTTTCTTAGATACCCTTGGTCTTCACTGTGATATGTGAACGTAGATATAATGAGCAATACAGATGTACTGTTACCTGCCTTATTAATAATCATTACTGCCACACAAACGGAGATAGTGGAGATAGAGTTGGGTCTTTAAACATATTAAATACACATATATATATGGTGATATAAATAGAATAATATATAATACAAAAACTAAATCAAAGGTAATGCTTGAACACGTGTGATGCAAGCGAGCAGAGATTGAAACGTGCACAACGGAGAAATGGCTAATATTTACAATAATAAGCTAAGAAACAAATACATGGTTGGAATAACTAAAAGCTATTAGATGAATGGTTAAATAATCAGATCACTTAAAGGGAACAGAGGTTTTGAAATAGGGTTAAAAGTAATGGGTAAAGGTTATAATAAAAGTAGGTAAAAAGTAACTATAATTGTTACTTCAGAGCACAACAAAAAAATGATTTTGTGAAATGTTGGCATCAGTGTCATGAGTACATATGCTCGTAAAGATGACCTTAAATAACAACAAGATCTTCGATGTCTTTTATTCAGCTTGCGTGAGTTCATTTTAACTTCAATTAGAGCTTCAATAATAAATGTCTTCTTCTTCTTCCCCAGAACCCCGACATGCTGACGAGGAAAATAAAGCTGTGTCACATCAACGCCCACATCACATGTCGTCTGTGTGATGGATACCTGATCGACGCCACCACCGTCACCGAGTGCTTACACACCTGTAGGTCCACACACACACACACACACACACACACACACACACACACACACACACACACACACACACACACACACACACACACACACACACACACACACACACACACACACACACACACACACACACTCTCTCTCTCTCTCGCTCTCTCGCTCGCTCTCTCTCTCTCTCTCTCTCTCTCTCTCTCTCACACACACACACACTTCCTGTCTGCTTCTCACTCTCACTCTCTCTCTCTCTCTCTCTCTCTCTCTCTCTCACACACACACACACTTCCTGTCTGCCTCTCTCTCTCTCTCTCTCACACACACACACACACACACTTCCTGTCTGCCTCTCTGATGTCTGCTTCACTTCTGCTTCCCACCTGTCAGATTTCTTCCTGTTTCTCTTTCTCATGTCATCTGTTTCTCTTGTATTGCTCTTGTTTATTCGACACATGGGCTGTGTTGGTTGTTCTTGGCTCTGAAGGTGTTGCCTCTGGGATTCATCTCCAAAGGGAAGAATCCCGGAGAGAGAAAATATCTCTCTGGGAAACAGGCAGCTTTATCTGAAGCTGCATTTTGACTTTCAGCAATATCTATATGACATTTGACAATCTCACTCATAATACACAACCTTCTATATGGTTTAGATGAAGGTCATTTTAAAGAGGCTCTATTATGCTTTTGGGGTTTCCCTTTTCTTGTAGTGTGTGATATTGGTTTAAGTGCATGTTAATGGTCTGCAAAGGTTACTTTTTGAACATTAAAGCATGCAAACATGTCACAGTAGAGCCACACAATACAAATGTGAACCTGAAATGTAGCAGAATAGAGCCCCTTTAATATTAACACCCACAGCTTTAAACTTGAAGATAACGCACACACACACACACACACACACACACACACACACACACACACACACACACACACACACACACACACACACACACACACACACACACACACACACACACACACACACACACACACACACACACACACAGACACACAGACACACAGACACACAGACACACAGACACACAGACACACAGACACACTCACACACACACACACACAGACACAGACAGACACACACAGACACACAGACACACAGACACAGACACAGACAGACACACACAGACACACAGACACACAGACACAGACACAGACACACTCACACAGACACAGACAGACACACACACACACACAGACACAGACACACTCACACACACACCTACGTCAGCAGCAGCTAATCTGCACATTTATTAGCCCTCGTATAAAAGTGGGAATGGGCAAGTCTCCCACTTTTAACACACATCTACACTTCAGTATGTCATGGTGAGGTTGAGCTGAATATCATCGAGCAGCAGCAGCTGAACTCTGACCCCGAGTTATCCGATTTATAAGAAACGGAAAGGGTGACTGAGTTAACTCGGCCTCAGGCGCCCTTTAATGCTCACATGACCTCTCAGCCGGTTCATATTTAGAGGTTTACGCTGTGAGAAAATAATTTTGAATAATAATCAGAGTTGAGTATGGATTTTGAGATTAAAGGCACTCTCCTCCCTGCTGATATTGGAGCTGTTTAATCGAACTTAACACATTTATTCCCGGTACAGTGAGAGTCATGTGATCAAACTGGACTGTAGACCAATCAATCCCTCTGTGGTTCTTCTGAAACACACTGAAGAGAAAACTTTTTGATCATTTAAAGTGAGAACAACCAGTGGTGGAATATAGTGAAGCACATTTACTTGCATACAATGTCGATGTACTTTGCCTGAGTATTTACATTTTATCCTTCTTTATTTTTACTCCACTACTTTCTCCCTGGTAATATTTGCAGCAATACTGTACTTTAGACCTACAAGCTAACAAAAGCTTGCAGTTGTATTTAACCCTTGTGTTGTGTTCAAAAGCTGTTACCGTTCATGGTGTTCGCGGGTCAATTTTGACCCATGATTTATCTCAGTCCAAAACACAAAAAAATAATGACTATCATCCAATATTGTTTTAACTACATCATAACTAACTTATAATGCATTCATAACCGTACAATCCTGTTGTAATGTTATGTTATGGCCCAAAACACATTACACCACATATTGCACACGTGCATGTGTGTGTGTTCAGGTTCAAGTGTTAGTGTACATATTCTTTGAGGAAGGTCAAGTTCCCATGGGGGGAGGGGGGCAGAGGGATGGGAGACCAGGTGCATGTTGCGTAAAAGTATTGTTACAGTGGATGAAGGGGGAGGGGGAGGGGTGTCTGAAGTCAAAGATGAATCTTGATTGGGCCAAATTTGAGCTTGAGTCACCCACAACAATTCTGCCGAGTCTCCCCAGACCCCAACACCAAATTATACACTTTTTTTTTTAGAGACCTTCAGACTTGGCTAAAATGGTCAAAATCTGTTTTGTAGTGTTTATAGCTGTTGTGGAGGATATCATGAAGCCTTGTTCCGATACAAAAAACTAGAGCGCAGTTATTATATCATTTGAACTTGAAACGGGTCACGGGAGACCCCAACACAACATAAGGGTTAAGAACAACTTAACCCAGACAGTGTAATTCTGCGTCTGTCCACCAGAGGGAGCTCTTCCACTGCAAATGAGAGCTGTTCTTCTTCTGTGGAAACATC